>NC_091821.1:96008805-96236305 GCF_038994185.2 Dermacentor albipictus
GGGTGCAGTCACCGCGCACAACACACTATTGCGTCGCATCTCGCTTGAAGGGAGGTGGAGCATCGAACTGCTTCAATTTTTTTTTTTTACTGTACTATCTTCAGGACCTGCCCGTATATTTATACTGCACATACCCATGGAAACAGCCCACATTCTTGCACTGCTCTATTTTCAGGATCGATCCACATTTTTAGAGTGCACCACCTTTGGGATTGGCCCACATTTTTCTGCGCATACCCACGGGAATGGGCCACAATTTTTTAGGCTGCACTATGTTTTGGGTTGGCCCACAAAAAGAACTAGAAATCCAGATAACCGATATCGGAGTCATTTGATAGTTTTACTGGTCACGAAACTTCTACATTACAATATGGGAGCGCTTCATATGCTGCCAACAGTGACTGTGCTGTGGCGCCACCTTTACAGAGGTGACATGTTGAGAGCGCACTTGGCAAGCGGCACAGCGGCTGCCCACTGTGTCCATGTGATTTTTGTAGCAGCTTTGCATGTTTTTTCTGCCGTTTAGCATCTGCAGAAAAGCTCGAATGCTCTGAACAATGCCGAAGACCTGTTGTGTAGAACTGTGTTGTTTTGGCTACGAAGGAATGGACGAAAGGAGCCGCCAGCCTTCGTGAAATAAACCTCTAACAGAAAACATCGCAATGACAGTCTGATTGCTGTAGCACCTGCTCTTGTATATATATAATGAGTGACCCAGCTAATGTTAGCCAAGCCGTTAAAAAAAAAAGGAAACGAAAAACACTGTGCAAGACGCGACCGTAACACCTTTTCTTTCTTTTTTTTAACAAGCTTGGCTAACATAAGCTTGGACACCTTATATTTATTTGCACTTAAAGTGTGTTGAAACCAGCTTCCAAAGTTGAAATGCACGATTGTCAGCCCTTGCCAGCCATTAAAATCAAGTTTGAGGCTGTGTTGACCTCGTTCAGTGAATGTTACGCCTAGCTCAGCAGACGAGTTCAGGCACCCACTACTGACAGACCTGAAATAAAAGATAAGGAATTAGTAGTTCAGCCCTGGCCATAGCAATTTGCTTCTATGCTTCTATGAAGACGTGGAATCGTCAGTGGGTAAAGTCAAAACAAAATACACTATACTGATGGGTGACTTCAATGCCAGGGTAGGCAAGAAGCAAGCTGGAGACAAGTCAGTGGGGGAATTTGGCATAGGCTCTAGGAATAGCAGGGTAGAGTTATTAGCAGACTTTGCAGAACAGAATAATATGCGGATAATGAATACCTTCTTCCGCAAGCGGGATAGCCGAAAGTGGATGTGGAGGAGCCCGAATGGCGAGACTAGAAATGAAATAGACTTTATACTCTGCGCTAACCCTGGCATCATACAATATGTGGACGTGCTCGGCAAGGTGTGCTGCAGTGACTATAGGATGGTAAGAACTCGAATTAGCCTAGACTTGAGTAGGGAACGGAAGAAACTGGTACATAAGAAGCTGATCAATGAGTTAGCGGTAAAAGTGAAAATAGAGGAATTACGGATCAAGCTACAGAACAGGTATTCGACCTTAACTCAGGAAGAGGACCTTAGTGTTGAAGATATGAACGACAATCTTATGGGCATCATTAAGGAATGTGCAGTAGAAGTCGGTGGCATCTCCGTTAGACAGAACGCCAGTAAGCCATCCAGAGACGAAAGATCTGATCAAGAAACGCCAATGTATGAAAGCCTCTAACCCTACAGCTAGAATAGAACTGGCAGAACTTTCGAAGTTAATCAACAAGCTTAAGACAGCTGACATAAGGAAGTATAATATGGATAGAATTGAACATGCTCTCAGGAACGGAGGAAGCCTAAAAGCAGTGAAGAAGAAACCAGGAATAGGCAAGAATCAGATGTATGCATTAAGAGACAAAGCCAGCAATATCATTACTAATATGGATGAGGTCGTTCAAGTGGCTGAGGAGTTCTATAGAGATTTATGCAGTACCAGTGGCACCCACGACGGTAATGGAAGAGAGAATAGCCTAGAGGAATTTGAAATCCCACAAGTAACGCCGGAAGAAGTAAAAGAAAGCCTTGGGAGCTATGCAAAGGGGGAAGACAGCTGGGGAGGATCAGGTAACAGCAGATTTGTTGAAGGATGGTGGGCAGATTGTTCTAGAGAAACTGGCCACCCTATATACGCAATGCCTCATGACCTCGAGCGTACCGGAATCTTGGAAGAACGCTAACATAATCATAATCCATAAAAAAGGGGCCGCCAAAGACTTGAAAAATCATAGACCGATCAGCTTACTGTCAGTTGCCTACAAACTATTTACTAAGGTAATCGCAAATAGAATCAGGAACACCTTAGACTTCTGTCAAGCAAAGGACCAGGAAGGATTCCGTAAAGGCTACTCAACAATATACCATATTCACACTATCAATCAGGTGATAGACAAATGTGCGGAATATAACCAACCCTTACATATAGCTTTCATTGATTGCGAGAAAGCGTTTGATTCAGTCGAAACCTCAGCAGTCATGGAGGTATTACGAAATCGGGGTGTAGACGAGCCGTATGTAAAAATACCGAAAGATATCTATAGTGGCTCCACAGCCATCGTAGTCCTCCATAAAGAAAGCAACAAAATCCCAATAAAGAAAGGCGTCAGGCAGGGAGATACGATCTCTCCAATGCTATTCACAGCGTGTTTACAAGAGGTATTCAGAGACCTGGATTGGGAAGAATTGGATATAAGAGTTAATGGAGAATACCTTATGTTGAATTCCAATGGCGGAGTCGGAGCAGCCGACGGACTCCGCAAGCGAGCACCCGACTCTGGCGCAGAGCAACGCCTCCAAATCCGCGAGTGGAACACAACCTGCGCCGCCGGAGCAAGGCAAAAGCGGAAGTTCTATCACCGAGTTACCCACGATACCTTGCGTGCTGTCATTTCGTTCCGCTGTTTGCTCCCAGCACCGCCGCACCGGTCACTTGTCTCTTCAACGCCGTTCATCTGTTGTTTTTTTAAAAGTGTGTAATGGATATCTAGCCAAGCGTGCAGCAGCTTTTGCTTCCTCGCGAGTCGTGACCGGTGGCACCTCCCAGCAGACAAACATGGTAAAGGAAATACGTCACGCAGAGTTCCGGTCCACTCCGCCGATTTTGACAGAGCATTTTTCTCCTCCACGGACTGACTCCCGCTCTGAATCCCCTCCGACTCTCTCATTGGAACACCTTACTCCCGCCCTCACTCTGCCATTAGAACAAACTTGCTCCGAAACGGGCAGAAAAACTTGCTCCGACTCCGCCATTGGAATTCAACATTAGTAACTTGCGATTCGCTGATGATATTGCCTTGCTTAGTAACTCAGGGGACCAACTGCAATGCATGCTCACTGACCTGGAGAGGTAAAGCTGAAGGGTAGGTGTAAAAAATTAATCTGCAGAAAACTAAAGTAACGTTTAACAGTCTCGGCAGAGAACAGCAGTTTACGATAGATAGCGAGGCACTGGAAATGGTAAGGGAAAACATCTACTTAGGACAGGTAGTGACTGCGGATCCGGATCATGAGACTGAAATAATCCGAAGAATAAAAATGGGCTGGGATGCATTTGGCAGGTATTTTCAGATCATGAACAGCAGGTTGCCATTATCCCTTAAGAGAAAAGTGTATAACAGCTGTGTCTTACCAGTACTCACGTACGGGGCAGAAACATGGAGGCTTACAAAGAGGCTTCTACTTAAATTGAGGACGACGCAACGAGCTATGGAAAGAAGAATGATAGATGTAACGTTAAGGGATAAGAAAAGAGCAGATTGGGTGAGGGAACAAACGGGAGGTAATGACATCTTAGTTGAAATCAAGAAAAAAAATGGGCATGGGCAGGACATGTAATGAGGAGGGAAGATAACTGATGGTCGTTAAGGGTTAAGGACTGGATTCCAAGGGAAGGGAAGCATAGCAGGGGGCGGCAGAAAGTTAGGTGGGCGGATGAAATTAAGAAGTTTGCAAGGACAACATGGCCACAATTAGTGCATGACTGGGGTAGTTGAAGAAGTATGGGAGAGGCCTTTGCCCTGCAGTGGGCATAACTAGGATGATGATGATAGCAATTTGAAGTGTTATATGGGCGCACACAATAAGCTAGATGCAGTGATACTGCATACAGCCATTATCAGTACGTCGCCATTGTTGATCGAAAGCTGCCAGTCATAATCACCAGCACTTCCATGAATGAAATGCGACTACACGTGTGGTAGCCTTGTACGTATTGTTGATGACTCTCTAGAAGAGATTGTGATATTCTTATGCTGACCCATTTGTTTGCCTCTTATGCCAAATGAACAAGTGACAGCTCCCACAATACTGCAGCACGCTTCACTCAATCTGCCTTTTTCATTTTCCTCTGCTGCCCCCTGCCGCACGCCACTGGAAACGTTTTGGAAGGGTGGCGAAACTTTCGCCCACTGATTTGTGTACCTGCGCCCACATTGAGTAAGCGTCAGTTTTGCGTCTCGTGGATTGCGAATCATTATTAATGGCTTCTCCGGGGCAGAATGTCGTTCCTGAAGCCATGAAACGCTCAATGACTATTGTGTGAGCAGGCCTGAGTGCGCTGTTGGGCAAACAGTGCAGCCGATAAAGGCACGCTGAATTCCCTTTACCGACACGGATGCCTTGTAGTTTGTTGTCGATGATTTCTGCACTTGGAGCTCGCTTTTTGTATTTTTTTAAAACACAATTTAGACATTTCGCACATTCAAGAAATCTTCGAGTGCAGCCTACTGTGCCGGATTTATCAAAGCGGTGCACTTGTTTACATCGACATCTACAGGCACAGATCGTTGTTAGCGTTAAATATTGTGGAAAAGGTGCATCACTGATATAAAATAATGTCAAAACGTAGCAAAACATGCATATCTGTGCATATGTTACCCAAGTGTGATGCACGGGTTTTTCGTTAAATTTGCTGGCCATCAATGAAAGGTGGCAACTACCTGGCTCACGGTGCAGTCTGAACCACTGGGACGAAGCCTTAGCCGCTTTGTGTTTTAGAGTTGCAGTCTTACGCTATGCATATTTTCGGCACCGCAACGTCGTCAACCTACCAGTGGAGTTTCAACGCGGTACATGGCACAAGTGCTTGCCGCAGCGCGCGTCCGAACGGTTTCTTTTCTCTTTTCTTTTTCTTTTTTTTCTCTTTCTTTCTTTTTTTTTTTTCCCAGGCGACCTTTCGGCGCACGGTGACGCGCGTGACCTTTCCAAAATGTTTCGCAACTAATCTGCTAGGGCAAGGCACATGTGCCATCGTGCCATGAAAAAGGCAGATTATGTGAGTATATAAAAGGCATCGACATTTTCAAAGAAAGCAATGTGCTCTCTGGGGGCATATACGCAAATTCCTTTCACAATACTACTCATCGAGCTCACTGCATGCATGGTAAAGGGTTCTAAATAAAAAATGGCTATCAGTGGTTCCTCGTCTCTCAGTTGTCTCTCGTCTCTCAGGGACCTCTGAAGCCTCCGGTCACTCATATCATCCAGCTCGTCTCGGCAAGTGTGATGCAACAGGGCTCACATTTGCAAATAAGCATGTCTTGCAATATTTTGTCATTACTTCATGTCAGTGCTGAGCGGTTTGCACATTGCTTGAAGTGAACAACCAATTGTGGCCGTACGTGCCGATCTGAGCAAATGCATCGCTCAGATAAATCGGTCTTCATACGGGGAAGGTTGCACACGCTTTGGCTATCCTTTGCCGTGAATATGCTAAATGCCTTGTTCAGGTTGATTTTTAAAAATAAGTGAGCAGCATGTGTAGAGGTCGGCAGCAAGAATTTCTCAACAGCAGTGTGGGCACAGCAGTGAGAGGGGCTCAGCAGTGGGGCAACGAAATTGTCTGACTTGTCTACCGATGACTCCACTCCTGCCGACACGGCCGTCAGCACAACACAGCTGTTGCAGGAAGTTGGCCGACCAAAATCAGTTTTGTGTCAGCCTAGTGCAATTGTGCCTAAACCCATCTAAACTATACTAAACCATCGCAGCTAGTCGACCACACCGGCGATTGTAGCTGCCTCATCTGCAGTGATTCCCCTAGTGACAGCTGCTGTCCCTAAGAAAACTTGAAGTTTCGACACTGGTAAAAAAGTATTAAAGGACTCTGCAGATAGGGGATTGGGAGTAACTTGCCAAGAAAGACATGGTCTTTAAATATATTTGTTGAAAACTAACAAAAGAAAACTTGAAGGTTGCTATAGCACACAGTCTCATTTCATTAAAAGGACTCTGAAGCTCCTTGAGCATTGTGAGAAAACAATCCTTATCTGTAGACAACACTGCCATGAACATGCAAGCCTGAACCTACAATGTCGCATACTAGATTGCTTGCTCTTTGCTGTAGCTTTCCTGGTTGGCAGGTTGTTTTTTTCTGCCCTATGCAACATCTGTGATGACCTTACAGCTAGTGCAAAGCTAGCCATTCAGTGATCATTTATAGCTCAAAAAACTTGCGAGAGCGTGCACACTATTCTAGATCTGAGAAATGGAAGCAACAGTTGTTAACACGTCTTGCCTGCCCTGTCACTGCTCTTTTGTTGCTTCTGTACACCTTTGTCAGATACCAAACTCAAATGTTACCATAAGGGCACCGTGGAAGGAAGCAAAATAAAGGAAGGAGCAATAGGCAGGGACTTGCTACTGCCGCTGGGTCACCTTAGAGAAACCAATGAGTTGAAGGGGAACGAGGAAAGTTAACATATCACTCTTTATACCTCCAATAATATCAAATCTTTTTCAAACATTTTTTTCAAGAATATATTCCTTGAAAGACACCACACTCATTCCAGTGTGTTGCCAAGGTTAAAAATAATGCATTTCAGGATCATTTAAATATTTGTCTCTGGCCTGTCTGTAGGTTCTATGCAAGGATACATTTTGTGGCCTTGAGATATATGTCCTCTTCAGGCACTGTGTGCATAATTTTGCTTGCCAAGATAGGGCATAAGAAGCAAAAGCATTATTGATGAATGTATTCATATGTAAAATGTGGCACATACAACTTAAAACACTTCTGATTACACCTGTGCTGCAAGTTTAAATAATATGTGCTAAATGCTTTCATAAAACAAGTTGATAGGTAGATGGCTGTGTTTGCACTCCATGTTAGCTTGAAGGGAGGCGGCAAGACACAGCTGTTGATTTTAACAACTGGAGACAGAGAACGAACACTAAACGACTAGAGACTGAACTGCACTGAAAAGACTGAGAATGAAACTCAATGAAGAATTTTCAATTCTTCAGTGAGTTTTTTCAAGCTTACAGAATATAGACTCCATGCAAAAACTCTACAGGTGTGTCAGATCACAACTTTGGTTAGGCATGGTAGGCATCTGTTAATGTGGTAGCATTGAGCTTGTTTATTTTGTTTGATTGCCTGTTAAGATGTTGCACATTGAAACAGTTTGTCTAACTCAATTTTGCTGTATAATTAGTTATTTGTCTTTCGCAGTGTGTTACATCAGGCATATTTTTCAAGTGGCCGTGTAGTTCCAAGTGTTCAGGACATTACAGAATTGTTCATGTTTTCATACCTGACGCTTTTGTAGAGACTCTTGGGTGGAGTTCACGTTTTGCAAACTTGGACAAAACGCGATATTTTCTGCAGCTGTATGCATTTCAAGATTGTGAAGATGCATAAAAAATGTGGCGAAACTAAATTTCCACTGGATAGAATTAGCACATGAAGTGGATGTTATATGAAGGGTTTTTTTTTAATTTAACATTAACAGAATTTTTTTTAGTCTCTTGTTGAATGTAGCACAAATTTACTCATTGAGCAGGATTACTCGAAAAGGCAGACATTACTTACAGTGGAAATCAAAATGCATAATTCATTAACAAATAGTAATGTTTTAACTACTTTAGCATACATATTCCACTACATTAATTGAAGCCAGGGATTTCACAACGGACATCCAGCTGGAATGCATTTTGGAACTAGCACCAGATTTGAGATAAGGGCTGTTAAACTTGTGGTAAAAATGCACTGTTCCACTTTTTTATCAAAACACATTTTTATTCATTGAAGCTCAAAAATTACTAGAGCACCGATGCATTTTGTCGTAGACTTGGAAAAACGTATCTTGAAACTGGTGTCGTACTGAGAATTTATTTCAAGTGGATATCACTTTCGAATTCACCGGCTGCGATTCGTACATTAATTTGCAATATATGCCACAAAGGAAGTAATTAAAAATATAATTAACAAAGCTTTGTTTATTCATGATATTCATTTTGATTCCTCAGGCATATAATATCCACCTCTGAGAGTAATCCAACTCAAGAAGTAGAATCATGCTCATGCCACGAGTGAATTTTAAAAATTTTGTGAATGAAAACTAAATGCATTTTTTAAAGCTGTGGTATTATCTTAAAAAGGCAATGGGAGCCAGACATTTTTTGTCAGCTATGCTACATTCTATTTAGGTCACTGTTTTTTGATGACTTTCCTCATTTTGCTTTATCAGTCACCTACTACTTACTCAATTTATAGGTTTTAAAATCATCTGCTGTGTCTTGTTGCCTTCCTTTAGGCTAACCTCATTTCCTGTTCCGGTCAGCATAATCACCCTATTTTTTGCTGCGACTGTAGTCTCTTATTGCCTGGTCAAACAAGCCAACCACCTCTTGAACACTAGTTATGAGGTCTAGCAATTGCTTAGACACCACAGCCACATGAAATATTAACTGAGTAAACATGTTAGGCATCTGTTAAACGGCAGCATTTAGTTAGGCTTGTTTATAAACTTTATTGATCTCTTGTTAAGGTGCTGTTGGACAACAAAACTGTTTCTCAAATTTAATATTTCTAGGCAATTCAAATATTCTGTAGCTTTACTGGTTTATTGGAAAACTACCATGTTGTACTAATGTACTTGTAGTGATGGTACTCTGTTGCATTGATACTCATTGTTAGATTTGCGAAGAGTCAGGTTTGTTGCACACTTCTCACATATTTCTGTTTGGGGCATGTTGCTATGCATAATTTGCATGCTTGTTCCACTGTTGAAAAGAAATGTTCTTATACCTAAAAGACAAAGGTGTCACGGGAAGATGAAGTCTTGGTGTGACAACATTGATAAATGCGGGACTCCTCAGCCTGCAGCCAGTGTTCACTGTTTCGTCAAGAGGACTTGTATTTTTAAAGGGGAACAACTGCTTTTCTTGGCAGCATTTACGTTTATTTATTTATTTAGCATTTTGAGATGCACAGTAGAGATACATACCCACTGTGGTTGCTCAGTGGCTATGGTGTTAAGCTGCTAAGCACGAGGTCGCGGGATCAAATCCCGGCCAGGGCGGTCGCATTTCGATGGGGGCGAAATTCGAAAACGCCCCTGTACTGTACTTGGATTTAGGTGCACGTTAAAAGGTGGTCCAGATTTCTGGAGTCCCTTTTCATTGTGCCTCATAATCGTATCATGGTTTTGGTACATAAAGCCCCGTAATTTAATTAAGATATACATACAGCAGTCTCAGGGCATGCTTAAAGTCACCTCACTCACCCTACGCTTTCGAGACTGCTGCATGTATCCATACACCCTTAGTCATGTTCACACTGTGTGAAATACAGGGGACAACAGCAACATACAGTACACAGAGTTCGTGTGGGTCCTTGAAATCCTTGAACACCCTTGAATTTGAAAAGATTGTTTTCAAGGCCTTGAAAATCCTTGAATTTCCTAAATTTTTATTTTTAATAAACTTCCAGTGATTGTATTCGAGAAAATTTCAACCCTCCTGAATTCCCGCTGCGATTTTGTTAAAAAAGGGGAATTCTCAGGCATTTTGAATTGTCTGGTAAAACTCGGGGAAAACTCAGGGAATCTGTGCTTCATTCAGAGAAAATTGGCTGTCATTTTATTGAAATGGAACAAAAGTCGCGACCTACTGCTGGCTCAAGTAAAAGAGAGGACTTGTTACGGATTGTCTTTGACGCGGTGTCGTTACCTGGAGGAGTTGCCTGTGTGTAGTCTACAATTGATTTTCTGGACGCCCGATTTTTGTGAAATGCCCGATAGCGCGGACGGCTTTGAGGCTCCACCACGCATCCCATAGAGTCGATGTATAAGAACGTCTGTAATTTCAGACACAAGAACCCTTCGCTGTCCGATTTTCTGGAGTTCTTGCCGCGACTGCAGGTCCAAAATGGCATTGATCAAAGCCATCACCGCCGTTTTGATTATCTCACCGCCTTGAATTAACCAGCACTCTCACACGCCGGTCCGCTGGCAGCAGTAGCTACCACTGCGGCAACACTTGGCTTCGCTGCTGTCAGTAATCGCACCAACTCCGCATCTGTAATCCTCACGTATGGCTTCGAAGCTTAGGAAGCACGGTGCGTTGCATAATGCTGGTTCCCAAAAGGTAGCTGCGCCTCAGCACAGCGATATTACATGGTGAACCGTACGTGAAGTATTGCGGTGAAGCTTAACAAGCGTGGGAAGGGGCAATTGTCACGGGACACAGTACGTATTTCATAATTAGACACGCATGTATACCGTATTTACCCGCGTATAACCCGCCCCTGCGTATAACCCGCACCCCTAACTTTGAACTCGGCGAAAAAAAAAAAAAAACTCGCGTATAACCCGCACGTTTACCTGAAAAAAAAAATGAGCGCTAGAAAGATGCAACTCACACTCAGTGATCATTTCGTTTTCAGAACATTTATTCAAACGACCGCCACCACGTCACTGGTTATCCGATTCTTAATCGTCGCCGCTCTCACTACTGCCATCCGAGGCTTCATCGCCACTCTCAAAGACGTAGTCGTCCTCGGAACCATCCAAACTATTACTGATCGCACATTTTTTAAAACTTTTGCGCACCAAATCGGCCGGTATCGCTTTCCACGCATCCACGATCCACTGGCACAGCAATGGAATATCAGGCGTTCGCACGCGTCCCGTCGGTGTGAGGGCGTAAAGGCCGTCGGCCATCCACTGGGCATACAGCCGCTTCACGTGTGCCTTGAACGGCTTGTTCAGGCACACGTCGAGTGGCTGTAGCATGGACGTCATGCCGCCAGGTATTATGACGAGGTCGGTGCTGGTCTCGGCAAGGCGAGCCTTCACCGCATCAGTGCAGTGGCCTCTGAAGGAATCTAGTACGAGCATCGACCGGCGTGCCAGCAAGGCACCTGGTCTTCGCTCCCAGATTACTCGAAGCCAGTCACCGACTAGGCCACTGTTCATCCACGAATTTTCTTCCGCACGCACAACGATTCCTGGGGGCAGTGGAATGCTAGGTAGCGTCTTGCGTTTAAAAATGACATACGGGCGCAGTTTCGTGCTGTCAGCCAAAGCGCATAGCATGACTGTGCAGCGCAGCTTGGCATTTCCGCCGGTCAGCACGCTGACTGATTTGGAGCCCTTTTTTTCCATGGTCGTGTCCATCGGCATCTCAAAGTACACAGGTGTTTGATCAGCATTTCCCACCTGAGACAGCAAATAGCTGTGCTCCTTCCGAAGTGCGATAACATATCGTTGAAAGTTCAACAACTTTTCCTCGTAGGCTTCAGGAAGCCGCTGGCACATGGTTGTTCGCCGCCGCATAGAAAATCCATGTCTTCGCATGAAGCGCTGAAGCCATCCACGGCTTGCACGAAACTCACGTGGAATGTTCAATTCCCGGGCCAACTTCAGGGCTTCCATTTGCGCCATCTCAGTCGAAACAGCGTGGCCACGACTTCTCTGCTCCTCAATGAACTTCGCAAGCTACGTCTCGAGGTGGGGGTACGCGCCAGTCTTCGGACCCCGAAACGCTCGCCTGTCCCGGTTCGTTGCTTCGAGACTCTCTTTTTTCTTCCTCCAGTCGCGAATGCACGACTCGTCGACGTCATGCTGTCTTGCAGCAGCTCTGTTGCCGATTTCTTCGGCAGCGGCTATAATCTTTAGCTTCTCTTTCGCTGTGAAACACTGCCGTCGAGTCGCACTCATGATGCCAGAACAAAGCAGGCAAACAGTGCAAACTGGGGTAAGTACACTAAACAGCGCCTAACGCGAGGCTCAACAATGCTGGCCCGGCTGGCCTTTCGTTGGCCCTTCATCGGCTTGACAAGCGTCGATGACGATGGGGATGGCAGACTACACGGGGAGGCCGCCGCACATTGCGGTGAAGCCGACCCCCCCCCCTCCCAAGTAAAAAATTCGCAGATAACCCGCACCCCCACTTTTTAAACGCGTTTTTTCACATTTTGGTGCGGGTTATACGCGAATAAATACGGTAATTATGGCCCTGCGTGTGGTGCTTGAAAATCCACACACAGTACCTTGAAAGTCCTTAATAACCCTTGAATTTTTGTCATATATGTCATATATAATCCTGAGTACAGTCATAAAAGTACGTATATACAAATGTTCTAATATATTGCGCCAATAACAAATATGAATGAAAAAAATTGACAATTGACAATCGTAGTGCATATGCAGATATTTAGGGCATCAGAATAGTGGCTAGCCAAGCATGTTGGTATGAACACACACTTCAGCAAACAGCGCAAGATGGTGCACACGACACAGGCAGTGGGTTCCAATAAATATGTGTATTGCGCGAGCGTGGAATTTATAGGCCGAGAAGCATGAGTGAAAACATAAACGGCATGATAAACATGAAAAAAATGACTTGAGGTTGCAGGTATGGGGAGAATTGGTCAATTTACAAATACGAGCTTTCCTTGTCTGATAACTGCAGGGATCGCGAACTGATTGATGGACGAAGGACCACGTTTCATGATGGCAAATGCCTTGATAATTTCACATGTGTGCTGGTCATCATGTTTCTTGGCCTATATATATAGTTATGTGTAGTTATTCTTTTCATGACTTGATTCCTGAGTATTCAAGTATCTGTGTTTACTGCTTCATGGTTTTTCAGAATCTTTTTCTCCATAAATTGGTGTATTGTTGACATTGCTAATTTATTAGTGGTAATTGCTGTAGTGTTTGGTGACCTTGTACTGTAAAGCAAGGAAATTACAGTGGATTTGTTAGTGTAAATTCAGATTCTAGTGTTCGTAGTTGTCATTTTTCAACAGAAAAGAAAATAATGAAGCATTTGTATAGTAACTAGGCTTTGGTTATACATTGTGGGTCATGTATTATCCATTCCTTGATAGGTCATCAACAATGCCTGTGCTACACAAGCAATACTAAGTGTCCTCCTTAATGTCAAGCATCCGGACATCACTCTGGGTGAGACGTTGAACTCATTCAAGGATTTTTGTCAGAGCTTTGATGCTACGGTAAGCACGTTTTCTTCTTCTTTTGTAATGCTCAGATGTATTTGTCTCGACACCGAGCGCATCATTATTTAAGCACTACCTTTGCATGTTCTTCCCTTGTTCTGATAGCAGGAGGACTAATATAAGTTGGATGAACTGCTGCATTAATGATAAGTGAGCGGCATATGTTCCTGGAGAGCTATGAGGCCTGTGGCTACACTTGCGTAGATGAATATGATGGAAATGTATGATGTGGGTTCTGTTAGCAGCAACTGCCACTAGGCGTGCCAAAAAAGCAGCATAGAAAATTAATTCTGTATGTTTGCTTGCTTCTAAAAGCTTGTCATAAGAGTTTAATTTCAGAGCCCCAGCTTTTCACTTGCTTCTAGGCTTGTAGCGCAGCTCGGAAGAGCAAAAAAGGAAGGAGGTAGGGGTAATCAAAGGGAACGGAAAACAGAGTGCTCACTCTGTTTTCCGTTCCCTTTGATTACCCCTACCTCCTTCCTTTTTTGGAGCACTCTGTTTTCCGTTCCCTTTGATTACCCCTACCTCCTTCCTTTTTTGCTCTTCCGAGCTGCGCTACAAGCCTAAAAAGTCATGACATACCAACTAGCCCAAACTGCCACGCTTTTGACCTTCACTTGCTTCAATGTATTGAGCATTTCTATCCAGGATGCTAATCTGCTTGGACATATCACTGGGATACCCTGCTGCACATCACGCAAATGCGCTTCATGCTTTGCCTTTGGCAACAAAATGCAAGTGTGAAAGCAAAATTAATAATATATATATATATATATATATATATATATATATATATATATATATATATATATATATATATATATATATAATACACACACCTACATACACTTTTCCAAGTTTAACAAACAGTACCTTTTTGTCAACTATCATTTTTAAGATGCATTCTGAAGTGTGCAGAGATATTTCTTGTAGATTTTAGTTGGACATACAATTTTGTTTCTTTTTGCTTGAAGATAGTGTTTTTTTCTAAAAGTTATAACAATAATTTAAAAAAATAATAATAAAAAAAAGAACATCAGGCTATCGGAGCTGCGAGAAACTTGCTCACAGGGCCCGCCCCAATGGCAGCGCAAACTCGTAACGTAGTGTTTTCTTGCTTGTTTACACTCCTGCCTTAATGTAGATGTCGCGAGGTGCTGTATTTTGTGCTTGGCTGCGCGCACGCTACTTTGAAATTGATTTTAAATATGTTCTAAGCCGTATTCGCTGTTTATATGTTGCAGACAGTGTGTGTATGCCCACCTATATATCCATCTCGCACGTTAACTCGGCTTCAAATTTTTGTGTCAGTACTCCTTTAATATACCAGAGTATTGATGTAACGTACAGGGTTCTGAATATTTAGTTGTGCATGTTCAAAAAAAAGTATTTTGCACTGACCGCTGCACTGTTCTTGCTTAAATTTTGCAGAATGATCGCAATTGTGATTGGCTTCATTTAATATAACACTCGGCACAAGTAGTCGCCTGTTTTAAGACAAAAATGACAAACTGTTTTCACCTATGGGAAAAATGGCATCTGAAAAGCTGGTTCTGGCACACACTTGTGTCACTGCCTGTCGGCGGCAGCAGGGAGGAGCTGCTTTGCAGACGAAATGGCATCTTCAGGGTGTATACCAACCGGGAAAGCCGGGAAAACTGGGAATGCTCAGGGATTTTGAGTAGTCTGGAAAAACTCAGGGAAAACTAGCTGTAATTTTATTGAAAGGGTCGAAAGTTGCGGTAATGCTGGCTCGAGTACAGACAGGAATTGTAATGAGTCGTCTTCGACGCCCTGTCGTCGGCTGGAGGAGTTGCCAGTGGACAGTCAACGACCAACTTCCCAGATTCCCGATAATTTGGACGGCTTCAGGGCACTGCCACCACGTATTCCATAGAGTCAATGTATCAGAATGTCTGAAATTTTCGGACGCAAGAACTCTTTGCCATCCGATTTTCCGGACGTTTTGCCGTGACTGCAGATCTGAAACAGCATTAATCAAAGTCACCACCGCTGCCATTTGATTACCTCACCGCCTCAAACCGGCGCTCTCGCACACAAATCCGCTGGCAGCCGTAGCCACTACTGCGGCAACGTTAGGCCTAACTGCTTCGACGTTCGCTATAAAGCTTCTTGCCGTTAGATGCCGTGTTTTTCATTGAAAAAACTCCCTGCTGTAAGCAATGGCACGGACTCTTTGGTCCCCGCGATTGGCTTAGAAGCTTGGAAAGCATGGTGCGTTGCGTAATGCCGGTTCCCGAAAGTCAGCTTCGCCTCGATGCAGAAATCTTACTTGGTGAAGCATACACAAAAGTATTGCAGTGAAGCATAACAAGCGTGGGAAGGGCCTATTGCCACGGGACACGGTATGTATTTCTTAGTTATACATGCGTGCGCCCGGTATTTCCTGTCACAGTACGAGCACCGGTATGCCTAATATGTGTACCTACAGGCCTTCAGAGCGTTTTTGAATGTGCCTGTGGTGGTTTGAGCCCCTAAGGGCAGTAAATTAGTACATGCATTTATTTTTCCCCACTCGCCAATTTTTCGGACATTTTCGTGGCCCCTAGGGAGTTTGAAAAATCGGACGTGGACTGTGCAACTGATCAAGAAGATGCTTCAAATTGTCCGTGGGGCGAACGAGTGGCGGAAAGAGGACAAGAACAGAAAGGACCTACGCATTGAGGAATGAATGGGAAAGGAAGCGTGCTGCGGCTGTTTTGAAGGAGCTTGAGCTCAAAAAACAAAGTGTTGGCTGATGCCAAGATGCAAGTGTCCCTCATCCAAACCAAAATAAACTCTTTAAAGCAGTGAAACACAGCACTAAGGCGTCATGCCGGGGTTGCGAGTATGTCGGGACAGTTGAAGTTGGCTTACGAGCTGTTGAGAGAGAATCTCAATTGTGACAAAGTTCGGGCTTCATACCACTGAGCTTGCTATCAGTTGATAGAAATAGCTCATATTCGAAAATATATACTTCAGTATGCATCTCCTTTTTATTTGTATTTGAGAATGTCCGACTCCATTTTCTATTTTTTTTTTTCGAAGACATTTTATCTGCTGTGCATTCTTTAACCCCTCCCTTCTATTCTATTTTTGAAGAACATAAACACTACTGCTTAGTATTCAAATTGGATTAAGTCGTTTTTTGTTTAAATTTTTTTCATATGCTTACTAGAGAGTGACAGCATTGGGCAATATGCTTTCAGGCCGTTTTGACATAAAAGATAGTTCTGCATCACTAAGGGAATTGTGCAAAGACACCCAGGGAAAACCTAGAAAACTCAGGGAATTTGGAAATGTCAACTTGCTAGACACCCTGATCTTGAAATTGGCCGCTTACAAAGCGGCAGCTCCTTCCTGCTGCTGCCAGCAGGCGGCGACATAAGTCTGTGCCAGGGCCGGCTTTTCAGATGCCATTTTTCTTATAGACGAAAGCAGTTTCTCATTTTTGTCTTAAAAAACAGGCGACTACTCGTGCCAAGTGTTGTACTAAACGAAGCTGACAACAAAATTCGATTGTTCTGCAAAATTTGAGCAAGAACAGTGCAGCGGTCAGTGCAAAATATTTTTTTGAACACGCGCAACCAAATAATCAGGACCCTGTATATGAATGATATGAACAACCCGCATACTTGCCAAAGGGAGCCTTAGCATAAATGAGCTGTGCGACATATTGCTGTCAGGAAATGCTCTGTGGTACCACCAAAAATGGTTTTCACATAAAATAAAAGCCTTGCCAAAGAGGAATAGTTTGTATAGCTAAAATAAACACATTTGATGGGTAAATAATGGTGTTCTGCTGCTGAGCACATAGTAACGAATCACAAGGAAATTGTGGCCTGATGCCTGTGGGGGCACTATGGGAAAACTCTCATGCAGTGCTATTTGAATGTGTATTTAATAACTCCAGGTAATCAAGATTAATCCAGAGCTCTCCCCAATGTCTGCTTTCATAGCCTGAATGATGTTGGAATGTGATCCCTCCCCCCTCATCAGATCACTGTATCCTGCAAAGTGGTAACCTTGGTGCCAGTTGTGATATGACCGTTACCATATTTACAGATGAAAGGCCTTACCTTGAGCAACTCTGACGTTATACGAGAAGTGCACAACAGCTTTTCAAGGTAAGCTCCACATTAGGAATGCTTAATTTGCAAGACTACTATTTAAGTATTCATATAAAGTGGTAAAGGGGCTTGAAAGACACCAGGCATTACGGCCTTATAGTCATCCTCAAAATATATAACCAAGTTACTAGTATATTTAACATATACTGTCTGAACTATTTTTATCTCTGAACAGCAATGGCTTTTTAATGAAGAGGCGTTGCACAGCAGACACACAGCAATGGCGATCTCTTTTTAGTGTTTCCTTCTGGACACGCTACCAAAAGCGTGTGGCGCTGGCAACAAAATCGGGCAAATGAAAGTGATCTCGAAATATAAGTAAAAAGTTGTTGCATTAGACGTTTTTCAAATAAGTTTAACAAAGCCAGATTAAGAAACGTAGCAAAGATTTATTCTTGTACTTTAAAGAGTGTTTGCAGGACTTAGTGAAGTGCACAAACTTGCCTGGCAACATTGGGCTTTTTTTTATTGCGTTGGCTGCAGCGTTCCCACTATAGGGTGCTTTTTGCGTGCACCCAGGGCTGTTTCGTCAGTGGCATTGGCCATCGATGCTCACAATGCTGCGCGTGATTTTTCTCGCCCGTGCGGCACGCCTCTGTAAGCGCCATCGCGTGACATTCGCAACCCGCTCGACCTGCTTACGAGAGTACAGAAGAAAATGAGCATTGCTGGGTTTTGTGCACCTTCTGTGAGACATAAAATAATTTTTTACGATGAGCCTAGGCCACAGAAAAATGCACATTTGCTTTTTTTTTTTTTAATATATAATAATCGCTGGCACCCGCTGGTTTCGAGGCTACTCCTTTTCAACTGTAAAAGAGATAGACGAACTCCGTTTCTAAAAAAGACCGCCTCTGAAAAAGAGATCACTCCCTGTCGTGTGTCTGTGGGTGAAACTCCTTTTCAGGAGAAGTCTTTTTGTTCAAAAGACTTTCGAATGACCGTGTGACAGGGGTATAAGTTCTGTTTACTTAATTCCAAGTTTAGCCTTTATGTCTTCTAACTGCCGCAGTTTGTTTATGTCATGTCTAGATATTTTCTTAATTCCTTTTTGGTCTCTTAAAATTGTGTGGGCTGTTGTGTGATGGACAGTCTTGTTTGTTTGCAACAGGCAGCAGATGTTTGAGTTTGATATAAAGCAAAGCTCAAAGGATGATGATGTTTATCACTTCATTGGCTATGTGCCAATTGACAGCCGCCTCTATGAACTGGATGGTCTGAAAGAAGGGCCCATTGACCTCGGTTAGTGATGTTTTTAAATTTTCTTATTTCTACCAGTGATTTTCGTGTGCAGCTCAGCACGCATGAGTGACAAAAGCACAAAAGGAAGGAACACATGCACAAACCTTTTGTTCCTGTTCCATCCTGTTCCTTCCTGTTGTGCTCTTGTCACTCGTGTTTGCTGAATTTCTCAAGAATATGAATCTGTGGGAACTTGCCCAACTTTCTGTTCTACTTTAACTGATTCACTTCGCAGTAAGATTTATACCTTTAACTTGAGCAAACTTGAGCTCTTTTCTGAAGTTATAAATAAAAACTAAAGGTTTGCACTATTCACAACCATTGCAACCCCAGTTAGTCTGTGTTACTAATTTCAGTTTCCTAGAGAGCTGAGGTGGAACCCTTTTGGGCACAAACGAAGCTCATATAATAGCTTGTATAACTGTGTGCAAGGGTGTTTTGTGCTTATACTGAAGGCTTTGCAGCGTCTACCAGGGTGTTTGCAAGGTGTCTACCAACCGGGAAAACCAGGAATTCTCAGGGATATTGAGTAGTCTGGAAAAACTCGGGGATAACTCAGGGAATTTGTGCCTCTATCAGGGAAAATTAGCTGTAATTTTATTGAAAGGGTCGAAAGTTGCAGTAATTCTGGCTCGAGTAACAGACAGTAATCGTAATGAATCGTCTTTGACGCCCTTTCGTTGGCTGGAGGAGTTGCCAGTTGCCAGTCAGCTACCGCTTTCTGGATGCCCGATAATCAAGACGGCTTCGCAGCACCACCATGTACCCATAAAGTCAATGTGTCAGAAAGTCTGAAATTTTAGATGCAAGAATCCTTCGCAGTCCGTTTTCCGGACTTCTTGCCGTGACCACAGGTCCGAAACCGCATTTATCAAAGCCACCACCACTGCCGTGTTGATTACCTCGCCGCTTCAACCCGGCGCTCTCGCACGCAGATCCGCTGGCAGCTGTAGCCACCACTGCGGCAACGCTAGACCAAACTGCTTGACATTCGCTATTAAGCTTTCTGCCGAATTCGCTTCTCTGCATTCGCTGTTTCTGCATTCGCTTCTCCCGAAAGAATTCGCTTCTCTCAGCAATGGCACCGACTCCGCCTAGGAGGTCCTCGCGATTGGCCTAGAATTGGAAAGCACGGTGCGTTGTATAATGTTGTTTCCCGATGCAAGATGCAAGATGCAAGAATCCTTCGCAGTCCGTTTTCCGGACTTCTTGCCGCAACCACAGGTCCGAAACCGCATTTATCAAAGCCACCACCACTGCCGTGTTGATTACCTCGCCGCTTCAACCTGGCGCTCTCGCACGCAGATCCGCTGGCAGCTGTAGCCACCACTGCGGCAACACTAGACCAAACTGCTTGACATTCGCTATTAAGCTTTCTGCCGAATTCGCTTCTCTGCATTCGCTGTTTCTGCATTCGCTTCTCCCGAAAGAATTCGCTTCTCTCAGCAATGGCACCGACTCCGCCTAGGAGGTCCTCGCGATTGGCCTAGAATTGGAAAGCACGGTGCGTTGTATAATGTTGTTTCCCGAAAGTCAGCTTCGCCTTTGTACAGAAATGTTACTGTCTTGGCAGCAGCGGCAGTGCTTGCGCATCTGCTCACGCATTCGTTTCTACTTCTACAGGCCATCTTGTTAAGCAAGTTCTTCTCTGAAGACCACCCGATTACGGCTGGCTCGACTGCACGTGCCATCAAGGAAGCTATCTTGTCAAGCAGCATCTTCACAGAAGACCACCAGGCGGTGCTCGGTTCTCCCGGCATCGCTACATAAAGGCCACCTTCGTCTGCTGTCGACCAGTCTTGGCAGCAGCGGCAGTGCTTGCGCATCTGCTCACGCATTCGTTTCTACTTCTACAGGCCATCTTGTTAAGCAAGTTCTTCTCTGAAGACCACCCGATTACGGCTGGCTCGACTGCACGTGCCATCAAGGAAGCTATCTTGTCAAGCAGCATCTTCACAGAAGACCACCAGGCGGTGCTCGGTTCTCCCGGCATCGCTACATAAAGGCCACCTTCGTCTGCTGTCGACCAGTCTTGGCAGCAGCGGCAGTGCTTGCGCATCTGCTCACGCATTCGTTTCTACTTCTACAGGTTGGTTACGACAGCATCTGTCGTTTTTGTTATTCTCCTGTTACTGACGCTGCTGCCAAGAACTGTTTTATGCTACTTGTATCTTTGCATTAGGTTTTTCAGTGTTTTTTTTAGTGTTGTTAGACATGCCCACCTGTGCTGAGCTCGCTAAGAGAATCGATGAACTGGAAACAAGACTTCTTAATCAATCGGATCATATGACTGATCGCATTGTTGAGAAGATTTTCGTTCACATGAAGACATCTGGCGTTGACGTGCTGGAGCTAAAAAAGCACGTGGACAGCCTTGAGTCCAGTCTTAAGTTTCTGAACGATCTGGTTGACAAGCTGCACGGTGAAAAGGCCTCACTCGTGGCAGAAAATAAAGCCCTCAAAATGGAAAACTGTTCACTTTCCCGCAGGGTCTCCGAGCTTGACCAGTACTCTCGCATTAACAACATCGAGATCAGGGGTATCCCTTGTACACAGGGCGAGGACTGTGTTGCAGTTTTGGAGACAGTGGGCAGGAAAATTGGTTGTCCCGTAACTTCTGCTGATATCGATGTTGTTCACCGAGTCGCTACTAAAGATAAGGGTAAGAAAAACTTAATTGCAAGATTCTGTTCTCGAACGAAAAAGAATGAGTTTATCGGCAAGGCACGAAAGGCAAGGCTCTGCCTGAATGACATCGGCAAATATGACAACAACTTTCCCATATTTGTTAATGACCACTTGTCACCACAAAATAAGGCACTCTTTTCCAAAGCGCTAGTGCTAAAGAAAGCCAATAACTGGAAGCACCTGTGGACGGATAATTGTCAGATTAAGGCCAGAAAGACAAATGAAAGCCGTGTTTGTCGCATTGCTGATGAGTCCGACCTTTCTGTTTTCAACTAACTGCCTGTATTCTGACTCTTAATATCATTACCATCCACCATGGATTCTTACCTGTCAGCATCTGCGCTGAATAAATTCATGTCACGCGACTACCATTCAATTATTCACTTCAATGCTAGAAGTCTCCGCAAGCATTTTGATGATTTTGAGAACCTGTTTTCGACACTTAACAATACCTTTTCAATAATATGTGTGTCTGAAACCTGGCTTAGTAATGATGACAAGGACCTATTCTGCTTTAACTCATACACTTCTGAGTATTCTCACAGAGAAATTAGTAATCACGGTGGTTCAGCTATATTTGTCTCATCTAACATTCCATATAAACAACGGCCAGATTTGGAGTTGAATATTACTAACTGTGAATCTGTGTTTGTTGAATTTGATTCCCCCGTCTTCAGTATAGGCAACAAGAACTTAGTGTTTGGCTGCATTTATCGCTCACCTTCTTCTTTAGTTACTCACTTCTGTAGTGCGCTTGATCTAACCATGGAAAAAATATCATACGCTAATTGTAATGCAATAATCATGGGCGATATCAACATTAACCTCTTAGATACCAATTCATCTAATTCTTCTAGTTATTCAAGCATTTTCCACAGTTTTGGATATGAATGTTTAATTTCCCTCCCTACTCGTTGTCCTAACGTTGCTGATGGTACCTTAATTGATCATGCATTATCGAACTTAACAGATCCACCTGAGGCTGGAATTGTTACCATCGATATTACCGATCACTATCCTATCGTTCTACGCCTGCGCAATCACTCAGCCTTATCTAACACGTCATTCTACAAAGTTGTACTTGACAGAGAGATGTTCCTTGCAAGTGTAACTGAAACTGACTGGTCAGAAGTTATGTCGTCTAATGAACCTCAAAAATGTTTTTCGCAATTTTTAACCACACTTTCATCGCATTTCAACTCCCACTCTCATAAAATAAAATGCAGAAAAAAAGTATCATTGCCACAAAATCCATGGCTTACAGAGAGCCTTCTGAAAGCTATGCGGTCTCGTGAAAATTTATATAAAAAAACAAAGAAGCAACCTTTCAATACTAAACTACTTGCCCGTTACAAAAAATTTTCTAACTTTCTTTCTGCAAAGCTTAGAAATGCGAAGAGGAATTATAACGAACAAAAAATTATAGAATGTGGTAATAACACTAGGAAAAAGTGGGAAATAGTCAACACCTTTTTAAACCATAACTCTCAGAAAGTCATTTCGAGCATCATTCACAATGACATGGAGTACATTAATCCGCTTGATATTGCAAATGCATTTTGTGACGCTTTCTTCAATAGCACTTCTGATTCTGATTCATGCTGCAACATGTCCTTTAAGCGCTTACCTCACTCATTTTTCCTTTTTCCAACAACACCTGATGAAGTTATGCTAGGAGAATGCCAGCAAACTTTAGAGCAGGAAAAAATCGAGAGGCAGACATAGACAAAGAGACAGGAAGGTGGCTTTGTCTATGTCTGCCTCTCGATTTTTTCCTGCTCTAAAGTTTGCTGGCATTCTCCTAGCATAACTATGTACCAACTAGCCCAACAAGCCACTCTCATGAACCTGATGAAGTAATCTTAGTAATTAAAACCCTTAAAGCCACTAGTGCTGGCCTAGATAATATTAATTCTTACCACATTAAAATGATCGCGGAACATATCGCTAACGTCCTCTCAGCTATCATTAACCTAATTTTTAAAACCGGTGTTTTTCCACGTGAACTCAAACGTGGTCGAGTCATTCCCATTTTCAAAAAAGGTGATCGCACGCTTACACGGAATTATAAACCCATTTGCATTCTTCCATTTTTTAATAAAGTTATTGAAAAACTTATCGAAAAACGTTTAACAAAATATTTAGACAAATTTAGTATTCTTTCCCCTTTTCAGTTCGGCTTTCGTTCAGGCTTTTCAACTAATCTGGCACTTATATCTCTTACTGATTATCTCAAAAAAGCAATTGATGAAGGTAAATTTGCAGCCTCTATATTCGTTGACCTATCGAAGGCCTTCGACTCAATTAATCACACAATTCTTTGTGCTAAACTTGAAGCCATCGGAATAACTGGTCCGCCTCTACTTCTAATCCGCAGCTACTTACTAGATAGAAAACAAGTCGTTAATATTTCTGGGTACTACTCTAAAGAAGCTACTACTAACATTGGAGTACCACAGGGGTCCATATTAGGTCCTCTACTTTTCCTAATTTATATTAATGATCTGCCCAGTTGCCTCTCCTCATCGAAGTGTATTCTGTACGCAGATGATACTACTATATTTAGCTCTAACAATTGTATATCAACACTAACACGCGAGCTCAATGAAGATCTCGTGAAAATTTCCACATGGTGTGAACTTAATAAGCTACAGATTAACCATAATAAGACTAATTTTGTCGTTTTTGCCTCACATCAGCGATCGCCGGAGCTCCTTCAGTCTATTTCAATCAACAATCACCTAATCAATGCAGTTGATCATTGCACCTATTTAGGTGTGGAATTTGACCGCCATCTCAAATTTCACCTTCACATTGCTAATGTTAAAAAGAAAATGGCATACGGGATACGCGTTTTAATCAAAGCACGACCATATTTCTCATTTTCTACTCTCATGTCGCTTTATTATGCTTTTGTTCATTCTCATATTAACTATAACATTGAATCATGGGGAAACACTTATAACAGTCACCTAACTTCGTTGCAAGTCATTCAGAATCGAGCTATTCGGCTAATAACATTTTCACCTCGTAGCATTAGCGCAACTCGGCTGTTACATGCACATTATATTTTGAATGTGACTGACCTTGTTAAATATAACCTGGCCATATTTATTTTTAGGGCATTAAACAATGATATTCCAGTAATCATCATACCGAAGACATCCCTTACTAATACTAATAATACTAGATTTGCTGAAGATATTAACTTCATTTTGCCCTTAGTTCGCACCAACTATGGTAAGCAATCACTACACTTTTCAGCATTATCTCTGTGGAATACATTACCATTCCCTTTAAAATTGTTCAAAGCTCACAGATTTCGTACTGAACTTAAGCATTTTCTTTTAACTTCCTCTGACTTTCCCATTTGAGTATAGTATGAGTTGTATTATTAACTTTCTCTTTGTCTCTTGATTTCCTTCCGGCATATATATATGTGTATATATATATTATTTCACTTTCTTTCTTTTAGCTATTTTTTTCACCTTTTGTTGACTAAGTCGAAGCCTTGTTTTTTGCTTAATACTTGCATATGCTGCTTTTCTGTTCATTTATGCCTTGTCTCTTAAAACCTTTGTTTGTAAATTTTTCATGTTGCCATTATTGTATGTATTATTAATTCTAGTCATCATGCACAGGAGGTCCCATTTCAGTTTCTAACTACGGGACCTCCTTCTGTATATACATATGTTGTAATTATCATCATTTTGTCATGAATAAAACTGATTCTGATTCTGATTCTGATCTGAAGCATACGCAGAAGTATTGCAGTGAAGCATAACAAGCTTGGGAAGGGGCTATTGCCACGGGACACAGTATGTATTCCTTAATTATACACTCATGCACCCGGTATCTCCTGTCACAGTATGAGCACTGATATGCCTAATACGTGTACTGACAGGCCTTCAGAGCGTTTTCGAATGTGCCTGTGGTTGTTTGAGCCCTTAAGGACAGTAATTGGCATGCATCTATTTTTTCCAGCTGGACGATTTCTCAGACGTTTCCCTGGCCTAGGGAGTTCGAAAAATGTGCGTTCGGTGAACCACGTCGTCTCCCATCAGATGAGATAAAGAAAGCCCTGCCGCTTCCTCATTAGCAGTCACGATGCAGACGACCTTGTTCACCAAACGCACAACACCACTGCTAAATGCTCCGTCATGTGGCTTTTTTCATATTTTGCTGGCTTTCTTTGGAACCCGGAAAAAATAACTATGTGAGACGTATCGTAAAGCAAACAACTCGATCGGTGGTTTCTGAAGGTGCTCTACAAGCCTACGTATCATGCTTGGGGTCCTCAGCCAATAATCAAGAAGTTGGGTAATTAAACTTAATTAATTAGTGAGTTATGGAGAAAGCAAAAAAAAATGTCCAAGTTACTATAGACTATTGCGAATAGTATGCGTTCGGTTCAATTCACTTCCGACGCACCTCTCATTTTCAAAATCCTTGCTCAAGTTGTGTGAGACACCCTGTATATATATGTATATTATTCTGTGGTTGCAAAAATTTTCAAAGTAATGTGTTTTGACCACAGTGAGTCAGTTATGTAGGTCAGACTGAAGAAGCACAAGGGGCTTGTTGCATGTGCTATGCTGCAGGCTGCATGTGTGTGGTACAGAATGTGAGGAAAAGAAAAGACAATGTTCCAGCGGTTTTCTTCTTAGCAGTGCTCATAGCGAACAGCACACAATCATTTCGTTTTGGTTGGGTACTAGCACAGCTTTTGCCTCACTCATTTGTCATTACCTTTGCAGTGCTACCCCGCGTTCCTGAGCACAAATGCACTGAGTGTGAACTAGCACAGGGACAAATGCCTCCGAGTTGACCGGCATTCGGTGGTGCATAATAGCATACAGGTTCAAATGAACCAACTTTTACTATATGGCATACCTGCCAACTCATCCGAATTTTCCGTAAAATGCACGAATTTCAAGCAGTCTTACGATTTTACGTATCTTGCTTGAAATTTTACAGAATACATTTTATTTGCGGAAAAAAAAAAACATGGAAATGTACTAAAACTAACCCTGATACCTTGCGCCGCCACGAGAGGGCAATACGTATGCGTGGTATCATCATCAGCAGCTACAAGGTTGTAGTGACTTCTGTCGTCTATAGGGGGGTCGCGAATCCATATCCAAAGCTCAGTAGTGCTGATAGCGCCCCTAGCGCCTCCGCAAGCCTGTTGCCATGCTGTTGCCTTTGTTCACACATGCGCGCGAGTTTGGACTTAAGTAAGCTTCAGTCACTGCAGTGTTGATCTCGCCTTTTGTATGACTAGCTGCCACGTCGGGGGCAGTGCGACTCCAGCCTGTAGCAGCTTCACAGGGCTCGGGAAGTACTGAAGCAGCTTCACAGGAAAGTACTGTCAGGGCTCGAAGCCCTGACAGTACTTGCAAGTGTTTATGAAATCGTACACAGCAGAATTTCCGTGCTTTGTGTCTTCAAAGAAAGGGAAGAAGTTCGGATTCTGCACCACATGTGTCTGTGATGTGAACATCTCGCATGGCGGCAAGTCTGATATCAAGGTCCACATCGCTTCGAAAAAGCATTAGGGATAAGTGCGAGCTGCGGACAGCCAGCCAAGTCTAGCAAGTTTTGTATGCAGCAACGACCTCGGTGCGATACGTGCAGAATGCCTCTTCACGGCATTTTTAGTTGAACACCACATCCCGCTGAGTGTCGGCGATCATGCCGGACCGCTTTTCCAGAAGATGTTCCCCGAGTGCAAAGAAGCAAAATGCTATGCCTGTGGACAAACAAAGACGATGTCAATTGTTCGGGAAATGGCCTCCAATGCGGAGACTCCTTTGCTGGATGCCCTAAAACAGCAAGTATTTTCGATCGCTGTGGATGGCTGTAACAATAGGGGTACGCAGCTTTACCCTGTTGTTGCAACACATTTCGTTATTAAAGAAATGAGTAGAGTCGAAAGCAGCCTTCTTTGCCTCGGGCCAATCTAAGGGGGAGCAATGGGTCACAAGATTGCAAATCTGGTTCTGGACAAAATGAAGTCTCGGAATTTGCCTATTGGAAACCTGTTGGCTATGTGTTCGGACAATGCCAATGTCGTGATCAGCAAGAAAAACAGTGTTTCTACTTTATTGAGAGGCTCAACCAGGTTTGATGGGGTTGGTTGCCCGTGCCATCTCGTCAATTTGGCCGCCCAAAAAGGAGCTTCACGTCTTCCTGTAAAGGTTGATGAGGCTTTGGTTGACATTTTTCTTTTACCTAGAGAAAAGCTTGAAACGGAAAGATTGACGTAAAGGGTTCCAAAAAATGCATGAAACCATGGTCAGAAAAATGTTGAAGCATTTGCCGACATGTTGGCTGTCATTGGGAAAGTGTTTGAAGAGGCTGCTCGACCAGTGGAAGCCACTACTCTGCTTTTTTTTTTATCTGAAACAAAGCAGTGCAACAAGCAGAGCTTGTTTTTGGAGTCATACCAAATTCCAGAGACTTCCTCACAAACCCCCAAGAACCCTGCACTGACCCCAAAGTCTGCTACACATCTTCGCAAGACTGCTGCAGGCCTCGGGGGGAAAAAAAGCACCGACAGCGATGAACTCTTACTAAAGAGGAAAGGAGCTAATTCTGTATCTCAAGCAAAAACACTGAAACGTTATACCAAGGATTCTGGTGAAGCCAGCCACGTGGCCCGTGAGGAATGCCTCTCTTATTTTTTGTCATCTGAGCTAAACAGGGCATGCTGTCTTTTTCTCCAAAATGTTATACCGCTTTTTGAGAAGGCAAACTGCCTTCTTCAGGCATAGGCTCCTCAGATTCATGTACTGAGGGGCCTCTTGAACCACCTTTTCGAGGATCTCCTGACTAGATTTGTGCGCCCAGGTGTTGTCAATAGAGACTTTTAGCGTGTCCGGTATTCGGGCAAGCGCGGGCGTTTTTCCGGTTTAGTGGGGGCGTCAACGTGAGCGGCCAGATTGGTGGCGCCAGCTGGTGGCGCAAATCTCAACCACACAAGCACAAAGCTAATTACTCTATTCTGCTTAGCTGCTGGCGTAAATTTTCGACAGTGGCGTAATCGTGTTCACAGTTATGCCGCTGCCAAAAATTTGCACGAGTGGCGAAGCAGGATATGGTGAGTTACTGCAGTTTTAGCTATGCGTTTGTCTGGTTGAGCTCTACAACACCAGGCGGCTTCACCGCTCCGGCCGCTCACGTTTACGCCCCGACCATCCGGTAATCTGCCCAAACCGCTCCCGTTTACCGGAATAGCGTGCAAGCTAAATGTCTCTAATGCATGTCATTCATTGCTGGAAGTTGACTATGGAGCTGTAGAGAACCAGAAAGGTGATGAAGACATAGTCATTGGCAGCACGACCTACTCTTTGGTTGAGACACTGACCTGCATTGAGAGAGAGTTTTTCTCGCTGTACATCTGTGCTTAACGGCAACATTCGATTACATTCCCCACAAATTCCCACTAGAAGACGTCAATCTCAAGATGGCTGAAGTCGCTCAATTACAAGCTCTGGAAACTGCTTCATTCAACAGCATACGTCATTTTACTATGGCGTTCCCCGCTATCCTACCCCAGTAAAGTGGCGAATCAAAAGAAGAAGCAATCGACGCACTTGAAGTCGAGTTTACCATCTTGCAAGTATATCAGGTTCCAGCCAACATATAGAATGAGCCAAGGTGCGACGTGCAGTGGTCGCAATTAGGAAGAGTTCAAAGTGTCGACTGATAGCTCAGGTTCCACAGAATTTCAGTGGTTGTGCTGGGTATTCTCTCCATTCCCCACAGCATTGCTGAATGTGAGAGAATATTCAGCATTGTGAACAAAACTCGAACGTCTGCTGATGGTCAAGGGGCACCAAAGTGGTACTTCATACCTGCCAACACTCCCGATTCGCCCGGGAGACTCCCGATTTTTTATTGAACTTTCCGATTGTACGATCACCCTCTTATATCTCCCAAAAAGTGGTCTCTGTTCGCGCAATAATGGTTTTTGTGAAACCGACACCGTAGAATCTACAGTCACATCGTAATCGTCAGCATCACCAACAACGGCCGCACTAGCACCATCAGTATCATCGACTAAGCAGCCGACTACCGTGCCTAGTAAGCCAACCAAAGCCAGAGCCAATGTAGCTCTCGCATTTCATGCGTGCCTTCCTCCACGGTGCATCTTGTTGCTGCTGACAACGGTGCTTGTATGTATGATTAGTGTTGGCTAGGCCATGTGTGCGTGGTGCATCGTGTAAAGTTACGATCTTCATGTGCTTGATGCCACAGCACTATCAAAGCCCAAGAAAAGGTATTTGCAGAAGTTTTTCCGATCTTGTATTTCTGAATTTCCGTGCTTTTTAAAAAACATCAGGAAAAGGAGAACATTTTGCATTTTGTACAATGTGTCGATGCGACGTCAGCGTGTCTCGCGGTGGCAAAGGTGACTTGAAACTGCACGTTTCCATGACGAAGCATCAAAGCTATGTTTGCACCGCTGAGCAGCAAGACAACATAGTGAACTTTCTCCGGAACAAATGCGACAGTGTCATACATGTGAAGTGCCTGTTTACGAGATTCCTCGTCGAACACGACCTACCCCTTATGCCCCAACCACTGGCACGCGCCGGAAAGCTTCGGCGCGCGCCGAAGAGCCAAATGCGTCAAAGCGTCGGTCGGGAACTCGGCGAAGCGAAACGTCGCGCAGCGATTATGTCTACTGCTGATGCTAGAAGTTTGCCGACGCGCGGCGAAGCTGTGCCGGCGTGCACTAATGAGAGGCTGCGACGAGTCGCAGGCGTCAACCAATCGGAGGCTGCGGAGCCTCCGGCTGCTAGGCCTGTAATGGCCGACGATGCGAAGTGCGCCGGCACCAACGATCGTCCGAGTTTTTTGGACGCACGACGCGCACGACAGTGTTCCTGAAAGACAGTGTTGTAATAGTAGGCCAACAACGACACGACCGACCGACCGACGACCGTGGGTTGTGGCAGTGCGACGTGGATCCGAAGCGACTTCGAACGACGCCGACTAATCCAACCTGCCCACTGGGTTCCGCCGGGGCTCGGTACGATCGTCTGCTAAAACAGCCAACCGAATCACGATTGCCGCAACGTCTGTGCTTGTTGTATGTGCATTTTGTTGTGCTCAAAACGAATGGAAACATGTTTACGAGCTCTGAAGTCTGGATAATCAACACTCGCCTATCGCCGATGTTGTTTACGTTACGCGTAGGCCTAGCGCGTCCATCGAGTTCGTAACTGGCGAGTGAACTAACTCACCTGAGAAACTCTGTCGAAGGAAATGAATTTTCAGGTCTGTTTGGTGCTGCAGTGATTTAAAATATGGCACTCTTGACTTCGTGTGACCTGTGATGTGGTGAATGAACCGTGTGGAAGTTGGGTTGGTCAACCGCGGCTTGTTTTGTGTGGTGTCGGTTGACTCAAGTTTGACGTGCAAGCTCTGCGCTGTTTCCAGTGGTAAAGATAACTTCCGAAAGCGAAATACACTAGCAGCCGAACTATTGGAAGTACTTACATAATCAGCCGTGCCGCCTGTTTCAGCTGACACTGCGCTCTTCTATTCGGCATGTGAATCCAGTTCAGTACAAGTTCACTGGACTCATTCACTCACTTCTTTCTAGTGCATCCGTCTTTTGGGCTAGTTGGGCATAAATCGCTCGTGTAGCAATCAAGAACACTGACGCACTGAAGCATACGTGACAACGCAGTCATGTTTGAGTCAGTGTGTCGTTATAGTTGAGCACTGCAAAAAGAAATCTGTTTGCAACGTGTGCCCTGTGTGTAGTGCATAGCAGGACCTGCATCATGCAATACCTATGCATGTAGCAGCGTATACCACGATTGCTTCGATGCCCGCTTCAGAATCAGCAAGTTCTGAGTCAATGAAACTATAATTGATTTTTTATCTCACTTTTTGCTTATGGAAAGTGTAGATGGTGTGAGTGCATTGTGGGGAAGGTGAAAAGGTGTCATCAGTGTTTTCTGCAGTCAGTATGCTTAAACTGCTGGAATCCCTTGAGCCTCTACTAATATGTTTCTTGCTGCGATACTATAAATTGTAGTCAGGACAAAGATCTACTCAAAACCAAGTTACTAGTGCATCTGCGCAGAATGTGTTTGATTAACAAGTTAATGCTTCCACAACAACAATATGCCGATGCACAGCATATGTGCTTACAATAAATACATTCCGTAAAGGAGAACGACTGGGATCAAACTTTGTAGTAGCACCGTAAAAAGTGCTGCCATGCGTATCAGCCACAACGAAACTGCTGCACGTCCAACCTTCTTCCTTAGAGGCACTTCTATGAAGACTGTTCGGGCCCTTCCCATTCTGGGTGTAGCATTTAGCTGTTCTCTCAACTTTTCCGCATATGTCACCAGCACTGTATGTAAGCACTGGCCCTTTCTTGGCTTTGTGTCCCGTGTCTCCCTTCCCTCATGACCTAAGGGTTTCCAAGCACTCTACACTTCTATCATTCTGTCACGACTTGAGTACTGCTCATCAGTATAGTTCCCGTACCAAACTCTCGACGCTAACAAACTTAAGCTTGTTCAGCGCCGGACAATACGCACCCTTTACTCCCGTCTTTTCGGTTGTCACAAGCTCATGCCAGCTTTGAGGATTGCCTCAAACCCCTCAGTTAGCACACCCTGCAATACCAACGCAACATTGCACTAGTCTATACTGCAGGGTGTTTGACGACTCTCTGGACAGCACTAATCTTTCTTCAGTTCGTCTGAATTCTGACCTCAGCACAGCCTGAGCCCTCATCACGCCTCTATGGCCCGACACCACAACTCCATGATTATATCTCGCATGCAAAGCTCTCTCTCCACCCCCCTGGCGATTTGGATTCTCCTCCCTTGGAACCAGAATGAATTAGCACTCCTGTGTGTTGTGCACGTGGAGGGGAAGGAAGTGTCTTCTGCATCCTGCAAATTCCTGCTCTAGATGGCTGGTTATCAGATGCTCTAACATACAGGCATCAGCCTTCTTTTTAGTCTAGTGTGCCAAGTTACCACTAAGATTATTATTATTAGAATCATCACTTTGACCACGTTGATTGTGTTGAAGCCGGCGTGACGCATAATTCAAAATATTTCTGGGGCTTTGTGGGCTCTCCCTTCTAAAAAGGGTGCCAAAGATGTACGTCTTCTTCATGAAAATAGTGGTGTTGTCTTGAACACTGCTGATACCTTTGCAGAACATTTCTATTTGCTATATAGTGTGAAATATGCTTCAAGTAACCTTCCTTCCCAGTCTGGCACAGTGTATGCTAACAGTCAATGAAAACCTCGTTTCCAAGTATATGAAGTGCCTTAAACTTTGCCTTAAACTTTCCCTTTCTTGTGGTGTTGATGGTATTTCCTCCACAGAGCTTAACCCTTTGAGACGCTGTCTACACAATTGGGCACAGCAGGAGCGTGCATCAATAGCAAAAGCACTGATGAAAGTAATGGTATATAAAATGTGTTTCATACATCTTGAAACACTTATTATTGGAACTGTGCTGTAATTTCGAATAACGTGCAGAATGTTTTAACAAAATGAGTGAGAAGGTAGATGGCTGGGTGTTATTACTCTGTGTCAGTACGTTATATGTAGCGGGTTCACTTCTTTCATTGTTTTTACAATGTCGTGCACCAGGCATAATTGTCAAGTGGCTGGATAAGTGCTTTTTAAGCTTTTCAAAACACGAAATAGTACATGTTCTCATATTTTGTGTTCCTGTAGTGAGTTTTCGCATGGAGTCGAAATTTTGTAAACTTGACAAAACTCGCTAAACAATTGAAAATTCTTAATATTTGCTGCAGCTGTACACTTTCTAAGATTCTGAGGATGCAAGAGATGTGGTGAAAGCAACTTGTCAATCATTGGGATAAAGTGGTGTCTGAAAGGGTTAAGACGTATGGAAGCATACTTGTTCCTCGTTCTCACAAGCATCTTCAATAGTCCCAGTCTAGTACCTCTTCTAGCACTCGGAAAGTAGCATGAACATTGCCCATGCACAAATCAGGTGCTAGATGTGCAGTTACTAACTGCCGACCTATATCTATCCTCTTCAGTGCGTCAGGTGTTTAAATCGATATGGGATTCCTCGCTTTCTGTTAGTGCTAAGAGCATTTTAATAAATGAACAGCATGACTTTGTGTGCCGACAACTTAAAACTATTTCAGACTGTCAACAGTGTTCACCACTGCATCGACTTCCAAAAAGACATTTTTTCACTCTCAAACTGCTGCAGAAACAATGAGTACTTTTAAATGCTTCCAACACTATGGCATTAAGTTATATGCACAAAACGCTCCATGTGAAATTTTGATACACCCTACGTGATGCTCCACTCCTTAGGGTCGATGAAATGAAAGATCTTGGTGTGTACTTCGACAAAATGCTAAGCTTCTCTTCACATAGATAATTACACAAGATGCCCTTCACGCTCTTGGAATTGCGTGCCGTATATTGCATGATTTCCACTCACTTGTTGTGTTTCTGAAATTCTGCTGTGTGCCTCCAACTACTAGAGTATGCCTTTGTAGGAGGGGGTTGCAATGAGCAAATCTAATTCTGACCTCATTGAACGCATCCAGAATAAATTGATGTCTAACTTCAAGCACCACTTTTGCCATTCTGGCAACCACAGTTGAGCCTTCTCAAATATACTTCAACTCGCACCTCTAGATTCAAGTCTTAATTAATCACTCCTTTTGTTCCTGTATAAGGTGGTCCATGACATTACACATTCCTTAAAGCTTGTTAAGTGCACCAGTACAAAGGCTCTCTAGCTGTTCCTGGGCACTACAATGAAAATTTGAATAATTTATTATTATTGTAGTATAAAATTGTGGACTACGGTGGCTGTGGAGCCGCTATAGATATCTTTCCACCGTAGTCCTCCATAAAGAAAGCAACAAAATCCCAATAAAGAAAGGCGTCAGACAGGGAGATACGATCTCTCCAATGCTATTCACAGCGTGTTTACAGGAGGTATTCAGAGACCTGGATTGGGAAGAATTGGGGATAAAAGTTAATGGAGAGTACCTTAGTAACTTGCGATTCGCTGATGATATTGCCTTGCTTAGTAACTCAGGGGACCAATTGCAATGCATGCTCACTGACCTGGAGAGGCAAAGCAGAAGAGTGGGTTTAAAAATTAATCTGCAGAAAACTAAAGTAATGTTTAATAGTCTCGGAAGAGAACAGCAATTTACAATAGGCAGCGAGGCACTGAAAGTAGTAAGGGAATACATCTACTTAGGGCAGGTAGTGACGGCAGATCCGGATCATGAGACAGAAATAATCAGAAGAATAAGAATGGGCTGGGGTGCGTTTGGCAGGCATTCTCAGATCATGAACAGCAGGTTGCCATTATCCCTCAAGAGGAAAGTGTATAATAGCTGCGTCTTACCAGTACTCACCTACGGGGCAGAAACCTGGAGGCTTACGAAAAGGGTTCTACTCAAATTGAGGACGACGCAACGAGCTGTGGGAAGAAGAATGATAGGTGTAACGTTAAGGGATAAGAAAAGGGCAGAGTGGGTGAGGGAACAAACGCGAGTTAATGACATCTTAGTTGAAATCAAGAAAAAGAAATGGGCATGGGCAGGACATGTAATGAGGAGGGAAGATAACCGATGGTCATTAAGGGTTACGGACTGGATTCCAAGGGAAGGGAAGCGTAGCAGGGGACGGCAGAAAGTTAGGTGGGCGGATGAGATTAAGAAGTTTGCAGGGACAGCATGGCCACAATTAGTACATGACCGGGGTTGTTGGAGAAGTATGGGAGAGGCCTTTGCCCTGCAGTGGGTGTAACCAGGCTGATGATGATGATGATAAAATTGTGCTTTTTAAGTATGTACTAGTATACTATTTTAGTGCAGTAGCTTTTGTGCAATTAAAAAAAAGGGCATGAATTAAGAAGAGAGAGAGAAAATTATAAATGAAAGGTAGGGAGGTTAACCAGGACTGAGCCCGGTTGGCTACCCTACACTGGGGAAAGGGAAAGGGGGACAGAAAGATTAAAAGAAGAGAAAGTCCACTGGGGATATCAGTCGGTCACTCAGTCCAGATCACAGACGTTGACTCAAACCGGTATCTTTCAAATATCGCAGCAGCGCTTTTGTGGCCTTTTGTAGCTGCGATATGCGAGGCCATGGTCCCAAGATCTTGTTCAAGGTGAACGGCTTTCCATCTAGCTGATTGAGAGCTCTGCAGAGGTCTTGCCTTTCATCTTCAAAAGATGGGCAGTAGCACATTAGGTGTTATATGGTTTCCTCGACACCGCAGGCATTGCACTCGGCGCTATCAGCCATTCCAATCAAAAATGCATATGCACTGGTGAATGCGACGCCCAAACGTAAGCGGCACAGCACTGTTCCCTCATTTCATGGAAGACCTGGTAACAGCCGCAGTTGCGTAGAGGGATCGAGGGAATGCAATCGATGTTGAGGGAATTCAGGTGTGTGCCACTTTTCCAATGTCAAAAGAGTGCGCTAGCTTGCCTAAGTGTTGGGCTGCGTCGGTCCGCGATAAAGGTATAGAAACAAGGGTTGCTCCTTCGTGGGCTTTCCTAGCAGCTTCGTCAGCGAGGTCGTTGCCGGAGATACCGCAATGACCAGGCAGCCACTGAAACACGACGTCGTCTCCTTTCATGATCATGTGATGGTACATTTTTCGTATCTCCGACACGAGTTGTTCACATGACCCGTGACGAAGAGATGACAGAAGACATTGCAAGGCCACCTTTGAATCGCGGAATATTGCCCACCGATTAGCCCGTTGGTTATTAATATAATCAACGGCACCTCGGTGGGCAACAAGCTCCGAACCGGTCGATGTTGTCAAGTGAGAAATCTTGTATTGGATGCTTAGTGATCGTGATGGTATAACCACTGCGCTGGTGGAGCTGGTCTGAGTGGAAGAACCATCCATATATATGTGGACTCGATCAAAGTAGAAAGTGTGCGAACAATCCAGAGCTGCTTGCTTCAAGGCCAAGGTAGGCAGGACGGTCTTCTTTCTTATCCCTGGAACCGTAAGACGCACTTGAGGTTGTTTTAAACACCACAAAGCTGAGGTTGAACGTGCTGAGGGTGTGAAGCCCGATGGTAAGGAGGCACGATGGATGCTGACCTTGTTGGAAAAGGACGCCTGTGGTCGTCGTTCTGGCATGAATTAGGAAAGTGCAATAATATGCTATGTGCCTGATCATATGCATTGTGCTATTAATTTCTTCTGAGTTTTAATAATGGCTGGCTACTGTATGCAGTGTTGTGCAATAAAATAATATGCCACAGCAATTATTGCGTGCCTCGCAGAACAAATTGAATATATCTTTCTCAGTCAAAACATCATAGCAGGCTGAAAACAATAAACTGCAATTTTTCTTTTTGTGGTGACGAAGTGTATAAATTGTGAAAATAACCTGTTTATATATTTCTTATACTATGCAAATGAGCTGCTCCCATACATTCGAATAACTGCTTCAATAGTACGACTTGGCAAAGGGCAACAAAACACTCCTATTAAAACCCTCTAATTCTCAAGCTTGTATTATCTGACGGTATGTCATTTCATTAATGTAAAGAAAGGCAAACTTGATATGTAGAAACCAGTTACAATAGAACATGGCCCTTACACTGTGAAAATGTTTTGTAGCAAAACACTCAATGTGAAGGCCTCCGGATGCGGTGTTGATGCATCAAAACAACCTAGAATAATAGAGGTGCTCCATGGGCTAGATTTGGCAGAGTCAAGAATTGGGGGGGAGACAAGATACGAATTACATACATTTTAGCTATTCTAGTTTTTTTTTTTGTGTGAGTGCTACAGGTGTTTCAATTCTGTTTTGCTGATTTTCTCAGAACCCACTTTTTCACGTTTCTCTCGTGCACCAACAAGCATAATTATATTGACACGGATGCTTTATCTGTATCCGGTTACCGTATTTCACCGGCTAAAAAATGTTAAACGTATCGCTCGGTGCAGGATGCGCCTGAACGTATCAGAAGTTTCGCGAATGTTATCGATGGTTCTGTCTGTTGTCGACGAACCTTGCTAATCTGATTGCATACGCGACACGAATTGTGTTGTAGTTTCTGGAAGGCGCGCGGGCACCAGCGAATAGGCTGTAACTTTCGACGACTGCCGTATGCAAACCGACGCGCTTGACCCGCAGATGAGATTTTCTACGATTGCCGACATTGCTTGCCACTATCGTTGCGATTGAGCCGGCACTATTTATTTACTGTCACTACTACGTGGCAATATTTCCAACGCAGATTTTTTTTCAGTTATACATTGCACGCCTAATTCTTACATAGTTGGCTGTGCAATAAGCTACCAAAAAATGAAATGGTGCAACAGTTCTTGATATATGGCATCGTCGTGCAGGTGTTTGCAAAGCGATCTTGCAGACAGACGACGCGCGAGCGCTGATGTCGATAGTTTGTACACTCTTGTTACTTCAAAAATAAAAAAAACTGTTGCGGCATGTGTATATTCATTATTCAAAGGTGTTTTTTATATCTAAAAGCACCTACAGATCACTAACTTATTGTTTCAAGCTTAGTTTACAGCAGGCTGTTTTAGGCTGGACTTTGACGGATGAAGACGGAATAGTCCAGCAAGAGTGCGCCGCAGCCAAGGAGCAAGCTTCGGCGCACGTCGGAGCTTGTCTCCAGTGGTTGCGCGCCTTTTCCCTCCAGCCGCAGCAAAGCGATGCGTTTGCTTGCCAGCGCGCGCCGAAGCTTTCGGCGCGTACCAGTGATTGGGGCATTAGTGTCAACAACCACTTTGTGCCTCTTCTACGGAAAATGTTTCTGAAATGCAACGACGCAAAGCGTTATGGATGTGGACGCAACTCTGAAGAATGCAGAGGTGGCCAACCTGAAATTTATTTCACAGGCATCGCTCTCGAGTCTTCGTTTCTTTATTCAGAGTTTCCCTCGGCTGTTGCCCCGAGATTCCAATGAATCTGCTAAAGACGCTTTAGATGCTCTCGAAGCTGAGTTTGCCACACTACAGGCGTTGTTAGATATGGAGCTGTTTCCTGCGCCTGCTTCGAGTTCCCCAGGACCACATCGAATCGCAGCACATTCCAGAGGAGCGCACGAGCCAACAAGTTCACGTGCCAACAAGGTCGTACGCTGCCGGGATTAGAAGGGGTCCTCGAACAATAGAGCCCAATCGTCCCCCTTCACCTTTGAAGAAGACATTTGCTACCGCTGCGGGGCCGTAGCACCGGGAGCAGGTGGGCCTTCGGACAATGGAGCACGAGCGCCCCCACTTCTCCTCCTTTGAAGAAGCGCATTACAAGTCTGCGAGGCAAGACCGCAGAGAGCCGCCGGGTGTGACAACGCGATACGGGCGCCAACCATTGGCTGAAAATGGCGTCATCTGAGCGGACTCTCCCATTGGTCGAACATGACGCGACTTCCAGTCCTCGAAGGGTTTAAAAGAAGCATTCCAGAGAGACCAGAGCATTCCCTGATTCCCTGATTCACCTCTCTCGAACTTCTTGCCGCGGGCCGCAGCGTCCAAGTTGCTGCCGGCCCGTAATGACTGTACGACTGTTAAATGACTCTCACCTCCCTATGTATAATGTAAAATAAATCCTCCCAAGTTTTGGTTTTCATCCCGGAGTCCGTCCTCCAACCCCTACAGCGTACAGTCTTCAAGTGGACATTCTGAGTGAAGAAAGGTGGGATTTGCAGTGGTCTATAGTTGGAAAAACGATAAACACTGATGGAAAACATGTTTCACCGAGTTGCTAAGGTGATGCTCGATTTACTCGTGATACCGCATGGCAAGGCAGAGTGCTAGAGAATTTTCAATATGGCGCGAAAAACTAGTACTGAATTCTGCTCGTCAATGTGCGACACAACGGTCCAACACCTGCTGCTAGTGAAGGGCCATCAGTCTGGACCAAATTTTGAACAAAGCCACTCAGACACTCGGACAAATTTTTGAAGTGAGCAAAGTCTGCTACTGCGAGGTCCCTGCAAAAAGACTCATCGAACACCGCCTGAAAGTTTGAACGAACCCCCCCCCCCCCCTTTTGGTGCGAATAAAAAGTCTCCAGATTATTTTTTATAATGCCAGGTTGTCACGTATGGTACTTGTTCTGAGCAGACCTACACAGAGAAGTTTCCGAAGCAGGCAAAGTCTGCAACAGCAAAATCACTCTAAAAATAAATTGTGCCCCAGTGGAGTTTTTGCTCTTTACACTCCAAGACACGGATTTCACTTGCGGTTGTGAAAACATGAGTACGGGCACATTTGGAAGGCCTTCCAGTTGACGGCCTTCGAAATGCCACAACTCTATCTAATCAAAGGAGTTGTCGCGCTGCTACACGGCACTTTCGAAAGGCCATTGAGTGGTTCAGGTGTTTCTTGGAAAATTGTGTGGTGCTGCAGATCTTTACTTTCATTTTCATGTCACGAAAAGTTAAGCAACATTAAAACCACTTAAAAGCACTATAATTTCTTTTATGTTTGTTTATACATTTAAAGAAATGTGCATACATTGCCATACATATATGTTTAGTTTTTAAGTTGTTGAGTAGCGAAACTGCAGCAACGTTTGCGTCGCTGTTGTCAAGAGGATGTGCAGTTCGCGCATATCAAGTGGCAAAAATACTTTATTGAGTAATTAATAACACTCATATATAGTATTTTTAGAGCATTTTGGTTTGATTTGTTCTTTCTATCCGATAGTACAAGCACACTGTGAACGAGAGGGCATGTTTGCACATTTTCCGTTGCTCAAAGGCCATCGAGATTTCGATAGAGTTGTAAGGTGCTCCTTATGACTCGATGGACTATTGACTCGGCGGCCTTCGAAACCGCGCGTGTAGCAGCTCAAACTTGACCTTTGAGTCAACTAACTATCGGTTGGAAGGCCTTCCAAACGCCCGTGTGACACGGCTATAAGCTTGTCGCAAAAGGTAAATCCTTCTAAAAAAAAAGTGCTGCCTCCCCCCCGCTGCGATAGTTTTACGAATTTCCAGATCTTCAGGTTGGCAGGTATGCTGTAAGGGCTTACTAGTCTATATTTTACTGTTTGCAACCAAATGACAATGTCCCATCATGTTGAGGAAAATTTCTATTAAATGCATCTGGATATCATTACAGTCGCCTACTGATTTTCCGGACTCCAAAAATTCGGACATGCTCGATTATTCAGTCTGTTTCGCGGCACCGCCATTCTCCCCACAGACCATAATGTATAACAGCTGCCGAAAGTTCGAACACCTTGCAACCTCTCGTCTGATTTTTCGCACACTCCTTCAGCCAACTTGATCGAGAGCACCATGCACCGACTCTGACCGGTGCATAGTTCGACTTGCTGGACGCCATTTTTGTTTTGGACGGAGCCTCATACTGCTCCATGAATTGGTGCTACTGCAAATCCCCGCTCATCATCATTGTTTCGGCCTGGTTCGATAGAGTGGCTCTACAGCAGTTCCAGTTTCAGCTTAGTAAGCCATGTCAAGACAATCCAGCAGCTGATTTGTTTTTTCGCGCACGACGTCGCGAGTAGGCCACGTTTTTCGTTTGTGCGACTGGCGTCGGCATGGTGGTGTTTGCTTTGTGTGCTGTGTTGAGGTTCCGGTGATCCAACGTGGCATACGGAAACATCGCGTCAAGTGTCTAATGGCGCCGACAGTGCCCGCACTGTCTACGCTGGGGAATGCCAGGAAGCAGGTGCTGGGAGGCCTAGGATTTGGCGCCTTCCGATGTGCTCCCTACTGACATGGAAAATGTTCTGCCGAGACCTGCGCAGTGGTTGCATTGCAATTCCGGACATAGTCTCATTTTACAGTTTCACAGATGCTGACACTGCTGTACTGACATGTGCAGAACTCGACGATGGCGAGATCATTCGTCAGGTTTCTGCTGCACCGCCGGACCATGACTCCGACTCGGAAAATGACGCACCATGTGCTACGCTGCCGTCATATGCGGGGCGTGTACAAGCAGTGACTGTGCTTTCAGCCGCCTATAGTGACTGTACAACCCTCTCCGAGATTCAGGTTTATCTGATTGTGCGTAAATGGAACAGCGTGCAATGGCGCATTCACGATTTCTTCAAGCCTACTGCCGAGCCCGAATAAGTGCATGGAAACAAAGGATTTAATTTTTTTTTTTCTTAATTTGCTTTTTCGGACACCTGTTCAGACATTTCCGCAGTCCCCTTGAGGTCCAAATAAGGTCGGCGGCTATATTCTGTATTTGATGTAAAGTACAGTTAAACCTCGATTTAACGAATTCGGTAAACTCGGCAATTTGCTTCGTTATACCGAAATTTCGTTATATCGAAATTTGACCTTTTATGCAAATAAGTACAGTCACCGATCTGTTTTTCTCACACAGAAAGGTGCCGCAGAATTTTCCAAATTATCGGGCAGTCGAAAAAAGCAAATTTGAATGAGATAACAATCCACTTTGATAAATTGGGGAGTCGTCGACGATATCTTCTCGGGGTACGAACTAAGCGGAGCCAGTCGTACTTTCACGTGCATTCCGCCCCCATGGCTGATATTGTCGCCCACACTGGGACGACGCTATCAGGAAAAGCACCGGTGGAAGGGAGCGAATGGTTCCTCTGCTCTCGCTTCGACAGGTCACCGAAACTTGAGATTACACAATACTGGTAAGACAGCTGCAGCGGATTACCTCTAAAGCAGGGTGCGAGGCTGCGTATGCACCTAGCGGCACTTACAGCCACGCCCAAGACGCATGCAAACTACCCCCACCCACCCCCCACTCCCCACTCTTCCTGCCACCTCGCGTGCACTTGATCATGTTAATGCGAGCTCACTCCCCTTTCCCCCTCTTTCCCTTTGCTCATGCGGGAAGGTGGCAGTCGTGAAGCCATTGTCTTCTCTCCCCCTCGCACACTTTCACACGCACCTAATGCACAGTGCGTGGGGCGTGATAGGATCTTATTGCACTTGGACTTTACACCGAACATGATGCGGCTCCACTTCTGCTGTCCAGCAGCACGCGATTTGAAAGGTGTGTTTGCAAACAGCCGCTTGTAATTTAATCATTTGACCATCTGCGTCCACCGAAGTTTTGATCTGAAGTTTCCATTTATTGTCTCGGCATTCCTTTACGACTGCAGTGAAATTTCATTATATTAAAATGGCATACAAACACGCTTCGTTATATTGAGCTTCTTAATACACGGTGTTCTACAAACAAGAGATGATGAAAAGTTCAATACTTTGTTATATCGAGGTTTGACTGTACAGTTGCAGACCGATTTTTCGGACTTCAAGGGTACAGGAAAAATTTCGGGAAAAAGGAACAGTCTGTAAAAATGGTGAATAGGAAAAATGATCCTTATTTTTGCGGATCAACTTTGAAATAGTCACTGATTGTGCCTTGCCTCATTTTGTGCTTGCATGCGTCGACATCCGCTTGTATTTGCGCGAGGGTCGTCCTCTCATCGTACACATTTGACAGCAACATCAGCGTACTAGCAATGTCTGATGTCGTTGGTTGAGGACAGCTGAAGGACTCATTATAGGATCCGGAATAATTTTCTTGAAGTGCAAGCACATGTCACGATCTCGTCGTCAATAGATTCTGTGCACATTTCAAGGTGGTCTTCAACAGTGGCGAATGCGTAGACTGTAGAAGCTTCCGGAATGACCATTTACTGTTTTGTAGGTCGGCAATCAGGTTATAGCCACCTTCTGTTGCTATGTCGCATTCGATTGCAGCTCCACTGTCAGCACCGCCATCTGTCAGTGAACTTGAAGTTCTCGATGTTCATCTTGATGGCAAGATTTTCGGCCTTCTGTTTAAGCGTGTCGCCGGAAACTAGAAAATTCTTTGTCAGCACCCCTTTAAGCCACAGTTTAAAGGGCCCCTCACCAGGACTGGCCATTTTGAACGGACAAGCGCAGAGCTTACAATGCACACCAATGATCGCGTTTGCTATGAATTACATCGCTACACGCCACGGAAAGGTCTGAAATTTCAATCCGAACGCCGTTTTCCCTTCTCTTTGCGGCCGCTGCGCTGCAAGCCGGACGGTGACGTACTCGTGTCCCTGCACCTACATACTCGGATCTGCAGTGTCACTCGTGCTGACACGTGACTTCGAGAATTATTCAAGGCACCATCTGTTATTTACGTGATCTATTGCTTCAATTGACGAATTGAAGTTTAGATAAATAATAAAACACACAAACGGAATGTCTGCATGTTTTTTATTTTACTTCGCACCGAAGCAAGAGAGATGTACTTCCGCTTCGTCTGCTTGTTCCCACGGTCGTGCAGTCACGTGCGCAGGTACCGAAACTATGCCATTTTCTACCATGTTCCAGCGCGTAATCATGCTCTGTTATCCGCTTCTTCTGCCTCAGTATTCTTGTAGCGCTGAATTATGCCGCTAGTCATGTGTCCTTGTGCGCAGTGTGCAAAAATCGTGCACAGCCCCGAAAAGAAAAAAAAATAGAACAAAAAAAGCGTGGAGAAAAAAAAAGAAGGCGGGGCCCGTGGCGTATGCATCATGCAATCCTCAAGATTCAGTATGGGAGAATGCAGGGAAGGAATTTCCCTTGCGGAGGCTAGACGAGGGTGAGTGGAGAGAGTGTCTTGCTATGCAGTGAAGCTTGCCTCCTGAAATCATGGGTTCGTGACACAGAAATATTTCTGTCTCGGCTATGAATGAGCCGATTTGAAAAGTTTTTGCAACAGAACGCTCCCTAGAGAACACGTAACACCTTTTAGTGTTTAACCAAAATTTGCTATGGGGCCTGGTGAGGGGCCCATTAAATTCATCATCCAGCTGCAGATGATCACCCTTGCGGTCGGGTTTTTTTTTTTTTTTTTTTATCCTTCAAGTGCGAATTCTCGAAGGCAGACAGTATCTTTCTCTTCTTTCAAACATAATCTGAAACTGCTTGCTTGGACAGCTGGAACTGCTTCGCGACGTCAGCTTGCGTCTGTCCTTTCTCCACGAGTTCAATGATCGCAGCTTTATTTTGCAGAGTCTAAGTGTCGTAGTTGCTGTATTTCTTCATTGCGATGTTCGACGGAGAGCGGCGAGGCGGGGCCATAGCGTCGAGAACACACAGTAAAAATTCATTTCTGAAAGGCGAGAATATCCCGTGAGACAAGCACGCTGCACACAAGCAGCAACGGTGACCGTTCACTATGGATGGATGGATGGATAAGGCTGAACCCTTGAAATCGGGTGGTGGCTCAAGCCACCTAGCCACGACACCAATCCAATCCAAGCCACCAGCGGTTCCAAGGAAAAGCGCTCAAGAGCAGGCATGGCCTCCGAGACGTGGGGATTGCGTGCGCATCTCAATCTTGAAGGCTATAGAGCGGGCCACTCAAAGCCAAACCAGCATAAAATCCACCATGGCGGCTTTCATTACCAGGTAGCGTGGCTCTGAACGAGCAATTTAGTACGGAAAATCAAACTTCGGCACCCAAATTCATCCAAAAATCGGTACTGAAAATGCATTAGCTCTATGGGAACCCTGACGGTGCATTTATGAAGTCCGGAATATTCAACAAGTCTGATTTTTCTGAGTCCAAAAAATCCGTCGTCTACTGTATTTGATTTGCATCAAAGAAATTTGATATTCGCACACCTCTGCGTACAATTCTTCCGATTATTATTACCTCATATGTACTGATGATGCTGTGCTAAGAATACAACAAGAATTAGAGCTTGGTAAGCAGGAAAATGCTTTTAATTAATTCCAATTTTGCTTCTGGCTTCTTGGCATACTTCACTATGCTTCCCAACTCTTGTGGCCACCCACTTGCATGATAATTTCACAACCTTGCTTGAGCAATAGTTGAACAGTATGGCAGTGGTCCCTTAAGTCGCCTGTAATGTATTCTGTTAACAGTTGACGCATATAATTTTGCTTTCTACTTTAGGTCCAATTCCTCAAGGCACAGACTGGCTTGACACTGTCAGGCCAGTCATTGAAAGCAGGATAAAACAGTAAGTGTGGTAAATTTTTGTGGCAATCTTTATTGGTGTTTTTGTAGAATAAATGTCTGGTAGACAGCTTTTGCAGTGCTTTTGTGACTGCCAGAATTTTCATTGCAAAATAATGTGCAAACAACATGACTCTTGAAAATTGATTTATTCTCCTGCACTAATGTGCACCTGATCAGATTTGCTAGGCCATCCTGAGAAAAATCGCGAATCTGGCACCAAAATGAATGTATTGAAATTTGGGCACACCTTCTGCCACCTATTCTACCCAAAACTAATTTCCAATTGCCTTTCCATCTTGTATAGGTAGTCCCTAATAATGGGGCCACTTCCCTGGCAAAATAAGGTATCTTATGGCTTTTCTTTGAGACCAGGAACAAAAATTGTGGGCGAACTTAGGGTAGCAGGGATAGCTAATATGTAGTGTTTCATGGCGCAAGGGCCAATGATTGCTAAAAGTACCAACCAGCACGGTAACTTGAGGACTACTTCTCTCAGAAACGCTGCCAAAGCTGCTGAACCATGTCTAAGTGTTGCTCCATGCTGTAAAAGTCTCAGGCGAAATAAGTTCCAGGCTTGTGCACTGGAGTCGTACCTTAAAAGACCAAATACCCAGGAAGAATTTCGTGAAATGTCTTGCCTCTTTCTTAAATGATTGAGCTACGCAGTTTTTTTGTATTGCCATTTTCATCACTGCAAAGCATTTATACATTGTATATACACTTCAGCACTTTCAATGAGAAGGACCCACACAAGCATGACACCCTCAATTTCTTGCTGCACCATTTTGTGGTCGGCATCTTTTTAGCACCTACCTGTGGCTTGAGTTATGATTGTGGTAATGCTCCAAAACAGCTCACTACAGTACATGTGAGTGTTGCTGGATAGTGACAGCCAAGTCTAGTCGTTCCTGTCTGTCACCTCTGTAAGGATAGGTAATTGGAATTTAGGTTGAGTTGCATGGTAGACGAGACATGGCATAACTTTTTTTTTTCCACAACATCTCTGCATATCTACATCAGTTCAATGAAGTTTTGGTGCAGGCTAGCACATTCTCACCTTCATTCATTCTTACCTTACTTAGCTAGGCGAAAATCATGGGGCTGGGGCCAACCTATCGTCATCCTAAAATGTATAATACAGTGAAATTCAGCTTCATAGGCTTTTAGCCTTAGTGTTCCTAGCAGTCTGACGAGACTAATCAGCTGTGTGGCACTTTTATGCACAAAAATTGCTGTAATATTTGTTTTTGAAGACATATCGCACCTAAAATGAAATATTATGACTTTTGTCAATGACATGTCATGAAATACCCTGCTTCTCATCTATGGTAAAATGTACTCATACATACAAGACTATCTTACCACACTGTTACTTGGGATGGGCTGTGTTGTAACATTGTACAGTACAAACCTAATCCCTATGTCTCTTCTAGGTACAACGAAGGCGAAATTCACTTCAACCTCATGGCACTTATCACGGACCGGAAGCTTCTGTACCAAAAGCAGTTGGACAGCATGAATGCCCAGTTGTCTGTGAGTCTCTTTAAGAGAAGATGAGTCTTTGAAACCAAGGAATTGCAAAAAAAATTAATAATCTTAAAATCTGGTTTTGGAACGTGCAGCTGCTCTATCATAAATCTGGGAACTCTTAAACTTGCAGAATCAGTGTTCTTGTCACAATATCAATTTATACTATGCCTACTATTTTGTACTATGCCTACTATGTGAGCTGAACCTGAGCAGTATATGCTACAACAGCAATTTCTTCTTAACATGTGGCTGTTGTACTGCATTTTGTAGTACAGACATCCTGCTTTCATTTCGAAGAGCAGCTTTTCTCTTTCAAATTAGTGCCATTATGGGACCCATTTGCCCTTTGGCTACTTAAAACAACGCAGGACAGAAGAAAGGTCTAAGTGAATTTCCCGGGTAAACATGACTTGAGAACATAATCTGATTGGTGGAACAAGTAGTGTCTGCATCTCACTGCCCCCAACGGTGCCCTCCCCCCACACCTCGAAATAATAGAAACCAGTAGGACTTATCATAGAAAGGTGTTTCTCGCATGAGCTGAAATGCACACAAAAGGCTGAGTTCATCCTACTGAAATTTTAGAGTTGGACTCTTTGCTCACTGGGCCATAGGAAATTGATCTATTTGATCAACAGCTTTTTGGCACATTGTTAAACATTGGTGGCAAAACTCTTTCACAAGCATTGCCATGCACCATATGAAATGAAGATTGCACTTTAACTTTTGCTGACATTTGGCAATTTCTGGCATATCAGGCAGTCTTTAAAATAATGAATAATAAAACTTTGACAGGTGGTTTCATCAACACTGGCCTCCAATGCTCCTCGCACTTCTTAAATCAAGCAACGCAAAATGTCTTCCTTTCTCAACTTGGCCACATAATTTTGAAATGACAGCGCAGCGAAGACTTTGAAACTTTTGTCAGGATGTCTAATTTTCCGCTTCAAGTTCTGCACTGCTTTAACAATAGTTTAAGCATCAGCACATGCTCATGAGTGCACATTGTTTTGATTATGTTCGGCAACTTCATTTTCTCTTCTAGGAGGTTGCTTTTATCCATTAGCATTTCTACAGCGCATATACAACTTCTGAGAAATCTTTGTCATCGTGTGGAGCTTTCAATCACACAAGAGCACGCAGTCATTATCAGGCTGATCTACTGCAGAGGCTTTACTAGCAGTCTAATCTCTTTACTTTTTTAGCATCATCTGTGCAAATTCTCTCGGTAATTTCTATACAGTATTGTTAAAATACTGTACAAAGCATGCGAAGGCTCCAGCGCCAATTCAAGGTGCAAAACTACGCCAACTTGCTTTCAGACCAAAACTGATAAAGCCCAATAATTGAGTATGAGAAGGTTTGTGGATGTCCCCTAATTTGACAAACATTGCTTAATGGCACGTATTGCAATTTACAAATTGTAGACAGTGAACTTGCAAGGCATATTCACTTGAACGAATTTTGAGCTTCTCTCTTCCGGCACTAGTTTCACGTTCTGAGGGAGGGAGAGTTGTGAGGAAAGAGTGGCGGCATAAGCAGACCGAGAGCTCCAAGCAAGTGAGGCGAAGCTTTCTTGGAGGTCGCGATTACGGTGGCAAGGGGGGAAGGAAGGCACGGGTGGCACAGGAGTTTGTGGGGCGCGGTGCATGAGGGATGGTGTGGTGGAAAAGTCGTGTAGCGTGGCAGTAACAAAATAATTTCTTTACATTGGTGTCCTGCAGCGAACATCAAGCATTGTATGAAATCAGACGTTTGCAGGAATCAGATGTCACGCTCGTGAAACGTTGGTAAGCAGAGCAGTTCTCATTATCATGAGAGCAGAACAAAGAGGCCATTAACCCTTTAACTTGAGTGCACTTGTGTGACACAGCGTGTAATGCAAGCCATATGAATATAAAAGGTTTCTGCTGAAGAATAAATTAGCATGTGCATGTGTGATTTTTTTTTTCATTTCTTTTGTGGTCTTTCAGTGGTACATGGCAAGCTGTTGCATCAGCTTGGTCTTATTCAGAGGTAACTGCCACCAGGGGCCACTGTTGGCCATGGGGGTGGCAACCGTGACAAGAAAGTAATTTTGGCGCCCCTTTTGTGTTGTTTTACTGCATCACAAACTGCTCATGCACATCAGTCTGCTCGGTACAGTGGTTCCAAACCTCACCATTGGCATTTCACTGAAAGCTGTGTGCACGTCAGCCATTCTTTCTTTCACTCCGTGTTTTTCTGTATTTGGCAAGGGATAAGGGTGGTCATCCAGTGTTCTGCTGCTTTGGTTAGAAGCAGCGTTCTCTGACATCTCACCTTCTCTCCCCTATTACATTGTCAAGTGCTCAGATTTTGCCACTATCATGATGTGCCCTATGAGTGCTTGATGAGGCTGACTGATATGTTATAACATGATCACTACTACACCATCTCAAGGGTTGGCATTGAAGCTAATTTGCGACTTTATTGTCTTCAGCAGCCACATTTTCTGCGTGCAGAAAATGTGGCTGCTGCACGCAGAAAATTCACAGTGATTGTAGACAAGTGATGCATAAGGTACCTATAACATAATCCTGGCAGACTGAAATAAACATGCCTTTAGCTGTCAAGGGGTCTGTTGGCAGCAATAATGTTTAAGGAATGCTGGTATATACTACTGGTAAAGGGTCGTTGAGCAGGGTAGGATATGTGAATAACAACCAGGTCTTTACGAATACACACCTTGTTTCTTCTAGTCTGGTGGGATGGAAACTGACGATGTCCAGTCTGAAATAAGCAAGCTCCACATGCTCATCCAAGAAGAAGAGAACAAGTGTAAGCGATACAAGGTATGAGGGTGTTGGAATGTCACACACGGCAGTTGTTCCTTAAGTTGCAGAGTGGAAACCTTGTTCTGTGCATGTTGTACTATATATTTCATTGTTGCTATTTAGAAGACAGCTGGCCATAGGGCACTTAGTCTCATGCACTTGTCCAGGTGGAGAACATCAGACGGAAGCACAACTATTTGCCACTCATCATGGAGATTCTGAAAATCCTGTCAGAAGAGAAGAAGCTTGTGCCTCTAGTAGAAAAGGTTGGTGAATGGTAGGCCTCTGCAAAATCTAGCTGTGATCAGGTTCACTTCCTTGTCATGCTTGTTTTTGTTTGCTTAGAGTATGCTGTTCAAAATTAACTTATGGCTGAGGAGGGGGCTTTGCTAACGTGGTCGACTTCCGTTAATTCGACCCTGACAGGACCAACGAGATTGACCAAATTATCTGGCAGGTTGAATTAAGCAAGATTAGGCAGAAAAAATATTATACCATGCCAATTCATATGCCAGAGTCCAACACCCCTCCGAACCACATGTGCACCCAATCTCTATGTGTCCAACATAACTAACATAGAAATGACAGTGAAGCTCCTAAACGAAGTAGAAATCTAACGGCCAACCAATTTTTTAGCATAAAAAAAATGGGGGCAAAGGTGTAATATGAGTTGCACAATAGCAGCCAGTCCTCCAAGTCATCTTCACCGCATTGTTTTTTTAAGTCAGCTTCACCGCAGAACATTTGTGATATGAGATGAAGGTTAAAACACGTTGGCGGGCTAGTTAGTTAAAATCCATGGTAGAGTGTATAAGCGCGACTGAACAAGGACGTAGAAACAAACAGATACACAGACACAGCGCTTCACAAGCGCTGTGTCCGTGTATTTGTGTCTGCGTATACACAGACACAAGCACTGTGTCTGTGTATCTGTTTCTTTCTACGACCTGGTTCAGTCGCGCTTATATACTCTACCATAGATGAGATAAAGCATACAAATGCCTCGGAAGGCGGTTTTGGTTTTGTATCCGAATACATCATGCAGGCAATTTTCGGCCCAATTTTCCTGAAAAAAAAAACTGTGTTAGAATTAAGTAAATACTGCAATCAGACATTGTCAGCTGCGGTTATTGCTTTGAAATCTTTTTAGGGCAGGGCAAAATTAGGTGTTTTCAACTGGAGATGTGTGTTCAACGCATTCACTGTCCCCTAAGCTCTGCAGAGACAAATGCTGCTCCTTAAAGGGTCGCTATTGGGGTCACCATAAGGGTCAGGTGCGTGCGTGCTTGCTGGTCAAGTTCAAATTATCCATCGAAGGCCAACTTTAAGATAGAAATAATGGAAGTTTGGGCTCATAGATAAATGCATGGGCACCGGCCGGGACCTTTGGTCAGGATCAAATTAACCTAAAACTGAATTAACTGGAGTTGAACTAACACAAGTCTACATTAGTGTGTGCATGTATCACTAGGTTTTCTTCAGCTTTCAAATTTGTGCATTCAGCTTCCAAGCCTTTAGTCTCCATATTATGACTTTGGGAGGCAAATAAGTCGAGCAGAAAGATTTTTTCTGTGGGCAAATGAGTCAGTTGTTTCACAGGTGATTTAATGTGTGGATTCAGGAATGGAGTAAGCATTTGATGCAAGCTGGTGCTGTAGTGTTGGCCGAAAAAAATATTGTATTTTGCATTTTCAATCTTTTAAGCTAAACTGTTCAGAAAGTCGACGCTGCACCCTTCGAGACTACTAGCCTTGGGCAGTCACCTCTTGGAACACTTCCATGTTAACTGCCATGTTATTCGCACTGCATAGTTTACCCATTGTTTACTGAACTTGTATTACCTAATAATGAACTGCAAGGAGACTGCACACATCAGTCAGTGTGTCGCGAAGTGTATGTGTGCAGGGAAGAGGAAAAGTTTAATGACAACTGGGGAGCTTAGCCTGGCACCTGGCCTGGCATGCTACTCCAAGTGTAATAGATGATGAGAGATGAAAGGGAGAAAAAAACAAAAAAAAACATGGGATGCACTATAACACAAACTTGGCAATATAGGCAACAGTGACACCATTAAATGAAAACAGTGTATAGTGGAGCTGTGACAAGGGCTATCAACAAAATGTTACCTATTATCCCCCTGACAGCAAAAGCGGGCACCCTGTAGGAATATATTGAAAAACGGTCAACAGATTGCCTTTAAATGGAGGTAGTGAATTTTTCTTTTAATAAACACAGTATGATATCTCTTTGTTCACTAATTTATGTAGTGTATTTATTTCATATCTTGCATACATCATATATTGCATAATTGTGCATCATTAGCCTGTTCACATTGAAACAGCGGAAATGACTTGCAAGCCACACACAGCAACACAACTATTTAGTATGTAATGCTGTAGGTTCTGTCAGATCATCTCTTTACTTTTATATTTCAAGGAACCTCTGCAAATTTTTTGCTGTTGATAAATTAGAAAACACATCAGTTCCAGCAGTGTTGGTTCTCAACCCAAATGAAATGCACTTGGTCAACTTGCATTAGTTCATTATCAGTTTGTTTGACTTTTTCATGAATTGCAGTGTGCTCAAAGCTGCTTGTGGAACTGGAACTCCGTAGGTGGGATGTCTAAAAGAGCAGTGGTGGTAGTGAAGAGATTCTGGCACTGCAGCCAACCATGACTGTAATGCGGTTTACCTCACACACAGGTTCTTCACACATGCAAACAGTGCCAACAAGGCTTTGCAACATATATTGGCTTCTTAATGTTGTTCATGAAGTGCCAGATAGTGTGCATAAAGACCATCATTGCAAGAGAGTTTCAGTTAGTTAATTATAAACTGACACAATTTTAAGAATGCCATTCCATGATCAGCAAATAATCCCACATCAGTATCATGATTGACTTGAAGTATCACTGGAGTCGCCTTTTAGAAACAAGTTTAATTTTCTTCCTTCATATCTTGGACATAGTATTGTGCATGTTTTTCCTGTTGCTGTACGATTTTTACACACCTTTCTCCCCCCCCCCCTCCCTTTTTTTTTCAGGCAAGGGAAAAAGCCTTAGAGAAGAAAAAACAGGGTGAAAAAATGAAGTAAATGATACTGCTTTAGGTCTGAATGCAAAGTGTCGTTTCTCTCTCTCTCTCTCTCTCTACATGAAGCACCCACTTGTCCCTTTAATATCCATTCATTTTTCATCCTTTCCACCCTTCATCACTGGCTTGACCCCCGCCGCTCTGCCTTTGCTCCGAGATCGGCCACTCGGCGCAGCACATAATAAGAGGAATTGAAAATCGTACGGTTCCTTACAATATACAAAGCCAAAAAGCAATTGTGTACGAGAGATCTGTTTGTATCTCGAAATGTCATTTCATTTTTACTCTTAGGAAAAAATTGTGACCTGGTTTCTTCCTTGCAGTCAAAACAAAGAGAGTGTGTGTGCTTGTGTGCACTTCATAACAGACTCGCACAATGCCCACACCCATCATTTTAAAAATAAATTTTAAAAAACAGCGCGAAAACAAAAAGGTGACTATAATGGAAATTTGTACAGTACAATGCATTAGACGTTTGGGCCCAAAAACAAACAGATATTCATTCTATCTTTAATGCCACTGTTCCTGTATCATAGGCATCTACTCACCAGAAATGTGTGTAACTGAGTTTTAATGTTTGAAAATTGGTTTGAGCTCAGCTGATTAATTTAGGTTGAGGGATCATGAGGAAATTTGCATTGTAATATTAGAGGAAAACAAAAGTGAGTGCATTTTTTTTTTTCACCTTTTTTGCTACATGGTTCTGAGCATGCCAGAAGAAACACTTTTTGGGCTAGTAAAGTTGTTCTATGTGAGCAAAACAGCATTAAGATCTTTTTAAAAAGACGCAGTTTCGCCCGAAAGATGAAGCACTGATTGCCTTAGCAAATTAGTAGATAGCTATAGAAAGTAGGGATAGTGGTTTTATCAGCCGTATAAACTTGTAAACATTCGCTTACTAAATAAATTAACAATGATATAATGTGTAAGCACTACTGAACAAGGACACAGAAAGAAACAGACAGTGCTGTCTCTGTGTGTGTTTCTTTCTACATCCTCATTCAGTGTGCTTGCACGTTCTATCATGGATTCAAAGCAACTAGCCCGCCAATGTGCTTTAACTAAATTAACAAGCACGGTGTCATGCGCGTACAGGTAAACATGAACACATCTCGCTTGATGATCGCGGAAAATCACTGTAAAAGTTCTGGAGTGAGGAATAGCAGCAGCAGCAGTAATCGAATTGACCTTTGTGCATCTCTCGCTTCAATGCGAATGAAACATAGAAAGCACGGTGCATACGAACTTCCCAGCACTAAGCGCACACTTAGGCCACGTCGCAGGTTGCTTTCAAGATATGGCACCCGCACGGTTGTGCCTTGTAATGGTTGGGGTCGGGCATGAAATAGATGGTAGCTGGCCCATGCCGTCGTCCAACTCACCCACGCTTGGGACGTGGTTGTAGGGAGGAACTTGCTCTCATCGAGGACTAGGAGTACAGGGTTTATTTACATATTTACATTAAAACAGGACATACATTTCAACAGCCTAGCATGACTGCAAAAAGGAGCACGAAGCTCCCACCATGAAGCACACGAGCACACAGCTGCTTAAAAACGGTCTGTCCTCCCTGTATCCTTAGGTGAGGAAAAACTGCTGTCCAACCTTTGTCCAATCGGACCGTCCACAGTTGTTGGAGGCGTAGTCAACCCGCCTTTGAGGGGGAGGGCTCACACACTCACGTACGCACTTTGGATTCCCAGAACCCACCAAGTTGAGCGGGTTCTCGTAGCCAGGTTGTCACGCTTGACCCCAGACGGCGCCTTTTAATTCCAGAGCTGACTTCTCCGGTAGCTGCCACGAGTGTCGGCAGACTGTGACGAATCCTAGGGCCCGAGGAAAAACGCACCGCAACACACCCTTTTCCGAGAAGCTCTCTTGCTGCAAGTAGACCATGAAGGCGACGGCGAATCAACCAGCAATACTCGGTCCGCCGAACGGCTAGCCTGGCCATGCCGCTGGGCTGTATGGGTAGACACATGGTTAATTAACTTTGCCGTAGTCTCCAGTTCTCCGAAGGAAGTGCATGGTCAGTTAGCGTTGTCTGCATCACTGGTTCTCTGAAGGACGCCACCCCCGTGGGTCGATCAAAACAACTGCAGCAGGCTGAGATAGGTTTGCAGAGCAGTACCCCTGCAGGCCAATCGTAACAGCCTTAAGCAGCAGCAGCCGGAGAAGAACCCTCCTCCCTCACCTCACCTCACCCCTATGTCTCACGCGCGACTGGAGAGGGCGTACTTATGACCCACCTGCCTCGCACACACGCATGAGATTGAGCTGTGTTCTACAGCTCACCCTCGCATGCTTTCACTTGTGCATACGGCGTGCGGCGACGATTTTATCACCCTTGGACTTTATATAGAACTTCACGGCGACAGCATCGGATGGGCCAACGATGCCTCATGTGACAACTGTGGTAGCGAGGAGAGACTTCAACACCTTCTCTGTGACTGTCCTCGCTACAATTTACAGAGACTATCGCTTGCAGTTGCGATAGCATGCTTTAACCAAAGACCTCAAACAGAGGAACTTATTTTAGAATGCCGACATCACAAGCCATCGCAGTGGAGGGTGACGAGGGCACTGTTGCAATTTTTAAGGGCAACAGAATTGGACAAGCGGCTGTAACCTTAACAGATGTTTATAGTGCTGCAAGTGCTACTCTGCTGTGCGGCAACGGTATGCAGTGACAGTGACCGACTGTGATTGTATGTCTATGCTCCTTTCTTTCTTTATCTCTACTTTGCTATCACTTTACCTCCCCTCTCTCCCCAGCATAGGGTGGCAAACCAGATCTTCCCATCTGGTTAACCTCCCTGTCTTTCCCCTTTGTTCTGTCTCTCTCTCACGGCAACACCGACGGCAGAAATGTGCCTGGAGTGTCCATATAATTGCTATCGCAATGAAAACTTGTAGTTAAGAGTGCTTTCATTTTTCCTCACTTTGTATATACAGTGGAATCTCGATAAACAGGAATCACTTAAATGTAACTGCCTCTTAAACGAAACACCATCCTCATGGTTGGTTGGATTTGTATTCATGCAGTTGTATTCAGCTTTGTCTCCCAGTAAATGGGACTCCCGATAAACGAAACCAATTTCCCTGCTCCCTTGAGGCTCCGCTTAGGAGAGTCCAGTCTGCTGTAAGAATAGATTACTAGCTAAAACATTGTGAGCAGCACCCAAAATCGGTGCTTTTCTCAAGGAGAGGAAAGGGAGCAAGTGCTTGTGACTATAGGACACAGTGGGCATTACCCTGACCGAGCGACTACCTTTCCATGATTAAACTAGGAAAAAAATACCATCTGGAGATGTTAGGGAAAACCAACCTCTTGAGTGCATATGGTGTGAAATTTCAATACTATTAAGTATTGCCTAAGACAATATTAAGGTAACCTCATTTCATTAACAGCATTGCTAGCCGTTTTTCAAAGCCTTTGTGGTTCCTTTGCACTTTTGTTCAGGCAAAGGTTGATTTTTGATAGTGACTCCTTGGCATTACATATGTATTTTTAAAAACTGCCTAACAAAACATTGTTGGTCGGTTATCTTGCAATTACATTTTGTCTCGATTAGTTCATTTTACTGGCTCATGATTGCCTTCGACGAATAAATCGTAACACATTCCTTCTAAGGCTGTTGAAGTTTAAAATCCATAAGTCAAACATTTTGCTATGTATGTACAAGTAAACCTGTTTGGCTCATGGATTACTGGTATTTGGGCTTGGGAAAAGTTGGATAACTTTTCATTACCATTGCCTCATACTTTAAACCTGTTACACCAGATCAACAGGCAGCCCAGCTACATTGCCACCATCTTTGCTGCTATTGGAAGGCTGTACTCGATTTTATACATAACGCGCAACACCGAAAAGCTTTGAGAAACTTCTCTCACTGCTCGCATTATTGACTTAAAAATAGTGTCACGTATAAAAGAAAGACGTAAGTACGCATAGAAATCATGTACTTCAGTGTTGCAAGATATGACGTATTACATGGAAGGTGTCGCAGTTCTGAATCTATTTAATGCCACCAAACAAGCAGAATGATGCGTCTCTGCAACCAGCAACCTCAGTCCATCGCTTGTGCTTGCACCAAAACGCAGTGTATCGTACACTGGCATCAAACAGATGCACAAATATAGTAATATGTCTTTTGACATAATCTTGCGTCAACAAGTTGTAGTTGTCACCTGTGAAGTATTTGCCTATTCCATAGAAAGCATCCAACCAGCTTTTTTTTTTTTTTCCTGCCAATTGTTCCACCCTGCGAAAATCCCTACTTGGGATTTCTGTAATATAAATAAATAAATACTTCAGTGCGAAACACAGAGCAAGACTTTTGTGACCACGTAGCTTTTGCAACCCTACTTGCTAAGTGTGAAACGGAGTATGGGAGGCAGCGATTGTATTGTCCCTGCTGTCATTTTGCAATCACCACTTGTGACATGGACTGCCAGTATCACATCTATGCGTGCAAAACTTGGAGCCACGAATTAGATAGGAAATTTCACTCGGTTACAATTTCTTGGATTCTGTTATTAGGCAAGCTGCCTTTAACCCTTTAATGACATCACATATAAATATCTGAAAAAGATGTTTCTTTTGTATCTAAATATGTAAAACACATGAAGAATAAACATAATCAACGAAGAAAAAAAATATTTTGAAACATTTTCAGCAATAGAAGGAAAACCAGGGTGTCTACCAACCGGGAATTCTTGGGGATTTTGAATAGTCTGGAAATACTCTGGGAAAACTCGGGGGAATTTGTGCTTCTATCGGAAAATTAGCTGTAATTTTATTGAAAGGGAACAAAAGTCTCCCTCCCTAATGCTGGCTCGAGTAAAAAAGAGAAATCATAACGAATTGTCTTTGACGCCGTGTCGTCTGTTGGAGGAGTTGCTAGTGTACAGTCAATGACCGATTTTCCGGACCCCCTATTTTTTCAGAGGTTTTCGCGGCCCCTAAAGGGTCTGAAAAATCGGCCATTGACTGTAAAAATGACCAAGAGGATGCTTCAAGTGGTCCGTGGGTAGAATGCGCAGTGGAGCGAGGACGAGAACAGAAAGGACCGTCGCATGGAGGAATGATCAGGAAAGTAACTGTGCCGTCTCTTCTTTGAAGCTTGCGCTCAAAAAGCAAATTGCTGGCTGATGCCGAGATGCAGGTGGCCCTCATCCAAACAAAAATAAACTCTTTAAAGCAGTGAAATTCAACACTCTGGCATTGTGCGTGTGTTGAGAGTATGTCAGGACAGTTGAGGTTGACTTTCCTGCTGCTGAGAGAATCTCAATTCTGATAATGTTCGGGCTATGAGCTTGCTATCACTTGATAGAAATAGCTCACTTTAGAAAATGTTTGCTTCTGTATGCATTTTTTTATTCGTATGTGAAAATGTTTGACTTGATTTCCAATGGGCTTTGCCATTTTTTTTCAATTATATTTTATTTGCTGTGAATTTTACTAACCCCCCCCCCCCCTCCCTTCAGTTGACTATTTGAATAAAATAAAACCTGCTATTCAAACTGGATTAAGTTTTCTTCTTACTTTTAACATGCTTACTAGAGAGTGACAGTATCGGGTAACATGGTGTCGCCTGTCTTGACATGAAACAAAGTTTTCTGTCACTTTGGGAAAACCTGGAAAACTCGGGGGGGGGGGGGGGGGGGGGGGGGGCGGGGGGAATGTGAACTTGGTAGATGCCCTGAAAACACCTGGCAGGAAACTGGAATTGGGCTTCACCCCAGGTGACCTATGTTTGGAATTCGTACATAGGGTTCTCATATGTGAACCGTATGTGTACAGCAAACCACAGGAGGAAACCGTTCAGTTTCCCATAGAGTTTCATACAATAATAACTAGAGGGAACTCTGGCACTAGCGTCTACAGTAGCTGCAATGGGAGCAGTTGAGCCAACATCGGAATTATGAGAAGTACATGGATTTGCCTAAACTTCCCTGTGGTTTCAAATGGCTTTATGATCTTGTAAACGCGTCATTTTCAGCAATGTACTGTATAATAAATAATTAAATAAACATTATTAAAATTGTCTGATGGCAGGATTTGAACAGAGGGCCTCTAGCACAGATGCCCGATATTGAAACCATTACACCACGGATGCATGCATTCACAAGCAACATATAACGCCCTCATGAATTTATTGCGGGCAAGCCAGTGCCCCGAGATGCTTGGCGCGCTTCTATTTGGCCGCTTCGACAAGCTGAACCGTTGCTATTAGTAGCGATTGTGCATGTTCACAGCGTCTTCTGCACTTTGAAAAGTATAGATTTCTCCGAGATTTACAACAATGAAGGCACACAAAGCGTAATAAACAACAAGCATGAACATCGGACAAATCTACGTACTCTCCATCATTCCCATGGTGGCTCAACTATTACAGCGCCAGAGCTCCCTCAAGTATATTGTATGAAACTATGCAATTTCCAAGCAGCCTGTAACAGTAGTCAGTAAAACTGAAGATCACAATGTTGTTCACATATACTAGTAGAAGCTGTAAATGCGAATACTAAGCTGTGCAGATGTTCAGCTTCTCCTCGGATCTTGTGTTCCGTACCATTTTATGGCTGATTGTACATATCATTTTCTTTACATCACATGCTTGCCACCACTGCAGTCGGAGATATTGCATCAGTCTGTCTCCTTTGACAGTGCTTTCTAAAGAAAGCTTTAGAAAGCGAGTTGCATTCCAAACTTCCTCGTCCTTTGTTCTTGTTGTAAACCAACAAATGATGCTTGCTGCCCGTCGTTCAGTGTTGGCTGAAACAATTTTGCCAAGAACTGCTTACTCAATACTGAAACCCTACAAGAATATAAATTTTGTTTCTGATATGTTGCCTGTAGGGAGCATCTGTCAAGAAAGGATTAACTGTCATTCATCAAATTTGATGTTGCCTAAATACATCTGCTATAGAAAAAGCTTGGCGTTTTCCTTTTTGTGTGCATAAGCTTGTATCTTAGCTTTGCCGTCATATACATGCTCTTTTTCAATTTCGTGCACATAATAACTTGAAGGGCCCTTCTCGTCTGCTCCGATATTCATAAATGCTGTTGATAGACGTGAAAATAGCAAGGCATTGTGGGGAAGAAAAAGAGCATTCTGGGGGGGACAGTACTTGCTGCAAGTTCAATGTATCCTATATACAGTTTGATGCGAGCGGTATATTCAGACAATAGGCAGTTTCAGCTTGTCTTCATACGTATTTACTGTTCATGGAATGCTGGGTTACCGAGGGCATAAACGCGAGTTGCAGGTTGACAGCACCATCTTATGGTGCAGAGTTTATTTAACCAGAGAGGGCACAGAGTTGTTGCAGTAACTGACTGTATGCTATTTTTCTGTTTATATACAGTGTCGGCTGCAATTCAGTCGACAACATGCAGTCCTTTGTGCTTTATATTGCTTTGACGAGAATACCCTTGTAACGTATGTTTCGCATGTTGTTGGACAAAGCTTCACAGGATGTTGCTACCAGTGTGAATACTCCCGTCCACATTTACTGTAACACAGTACTTCCCTAAGGACTAGACAAGCTAGAACCCTCTATTATCGACATCCATAGAGTTTCAGTTGCATGCACCATATTTTGACATACCCAATGCAATTGCACACCCCTCTTTGTGAATTTGCTTGCATCTTGATGTGCTGGTGCTTGCCTTTGTGCTCATATTTTTTCAGAACAATAGTTATGTGTGCTCACTCCCCTAGTCATTTTGATGTTCGCCAGGGTTGCCGCTGTCCAGTGCAGGAAAACAGTCCTTTGCAAGAAATTTATAAAAATATATATATATACCTCAGTGCCTCGTGAGGATTCAAACTTTGCGCCCACAGATTGCTAATCAAAGATATCACCTCGCAATCACTCCAACAACACTGTAGCAAAGAGTACTGCGCCTGGAGAGTGCGCTCGTGCCACCAGCTGATATTGGCTGACGCCCACTTGGCTTCTCTTTACTGAGTGGTGCTGGCATTGGTGTCTCCATCTTGCAGTGAGTCAACACCCCAGTTGCAGAGGTAGTCTTGATTGTTTTAAAAAGTTTGTCAGGCCTATTCACACCTTGTGGCTCCTCCACATAAGGTGCAGGCCATTGCTGAAGAAGCTGAGCACAAATTTACTCTCGCCAATGCAGCCAGGGATGCATCAGGTTTGGCAGACTGCTGAGCAGAAAGCAGCAGAAGCCACGCCTAAATGTCGACACCAGGCAGACAGTTCAGCTCATAGTCTTGAAAACAGCTAAGAGGCCTCACCGAAACAACCCTGCACATCATCCTCATTGTACCTTTTACTACAACCTCCGAGGAGGGCACTTCTCCAGCTAGCGCTGCGACTGTGTTGCGTGTTTTGTGCAGGCCTGTTTTTTTTTCTTACCACACTTTCAGTGAAGAATAATTTTTCTTACCCTTATATACAGGATTCATTTGGCCTAACACATAGTGCTTTTAATCAGGCAACACATTACAAATTTGTGACTAGAACAGGTGACGGTCATCACACAACACAAAGCTCTCGTAAACATCACACTTTGTTGGTGTCTTTTACAGCACATAAGAAGTTCTAATTAATTGCCATTACATAAATTGGCTGTGCTCTCATGTGACTTCACATGTACAGGTCAAAGCATATATACATGGTACACAATGTTTCCCTCTTCATCCTTCATACAAGACCTAAGAGGCTGTACAATGAAAAATGCTCATATACTATTCAGCTGCCAAAAACAGTGCACAAGTTTTAAAAAATATTTAAATAAAATTTGAGTTCTGTATTTTTCTAACACTCACTAGCAAAGTCTAGAACCTTTGCAAGTTCTATTGGCATCCATTATCACCATAATTCCCTGAAGTGGTGGACAAAATTTAGACCCTATGGCTTTGATGAGTGCAAATAAAGTTTGTTAGATATGGATACATATAATAGACGAGTGCATTTGAATCATGTTTTCTTAGTTAAGTGCAGTCACATTAAGTGAACTGCATATCGCTTTTAACTCGAAGACAAAGATGCATTGACAGTTGCCTTGAGATGCATTGAGAGTTGTCTTGGGGCCTACATTTAAAGCCACATTGCGCACATTTGAGTCTGAAATTCTGACTTAATTCTAATTAAATACAATACCATATAAACTGGAACATAGGTTGTCCAGAATATATGTCAACCCCTGACCTTGACTTGGCCAGACAACGATTCGCAATGTGCCAAAGACCACTATATAAGACGAGTGGTGACTTTAGCTGTGTGTGTGTATGTATGTGTTCTTTTTGAGGGGCGAGGGGGGGAAATCTCATCCTACATTCTAGTTTATACAGTAGACTGCATACCCCATATTTTACATTTATAACTGTTAGTAAACACTACAGCATTGTACAGCAGATTTTTTTAGAGGGAGGGGGGACATATAGCTACAGTCGTCTTCCGTTAACTTGACCCTGATGGAACCGGTGAGATTGATCTAATTATCTGGCGAGTTAAAATAAACAGAGATGTACAAAAAATGTCAAAATACACCACTGATCCATTAGCAGTATTTGCCAGAATCGAACTTGTCCCCAAGCCAAATGCAAGCCCACTTTCTGTGTGTTCAAAGTAGAAAACTAACGTCGAAATTACGTTACAGCTCCTAAACAAACAAATCTAACATGCATCTGATTTTTTAGCAAGAAAAAAAAAGTGTTGCAGAATAGCAGCTGGTTTGCTGGACATGCAGCGCCTGCCACATCCATGTCTTTTCTTAGTCCGTCTTTCTTGCACTGTTCATTATGCAACTTTACCAACCCGCCGAACTTGCCGCACTTGTCCGTTTCCTTGAGTCAGCTTCACCGCAGTACAATGTTATGCGGTAAAGCATACAAACACCGCAAAGGTGGTTCTGATTTTGTAACCGATTGCACTGCGCAGGGAATTTTCGGCCCAATTTTCTTGAAGAAAAGAAAAGGCGCGTAATAGAATCGGGTAAATATCGTGATCAGACATTGTAAGCTATGGTTATTGCTTGAAAATCTTTCTAGCGCAGGCCGGAAATAAGTAGTTTTCGGCTGGATTTTTTTTTTCTTTTACGTGTGTTGAACACATTATATTGTCCCACAAGAGCTGCCAAGATGGATACTGCCACTAAAGGGTTTGCTATTGGAGTCACCATAGGAATACGCGCGTGCTTGCGGATCAGCCAAGTTCGAATTATCTGGTGAAGGCCAATTTTAGGAACGAAATAACAAAACCTTGGGCCCGTAGAAATGCGTGGGCTTTGGTCAGGATCGAATTAACTGAAAGATCGAATGAACCGGAGTCAAATTAACGGAAGTCTACTGTATAGTAATAGCTTCAACAAGTAACCTCGTTTTTAAAGAAATGGCCAGCAATGCATAATTTGTGCATAATTTGTGTAATTTGTGCATAATTTGTGTAATTTGTGCAATGCACTTTTCCACTTAAGCAATATGCAGAAACTGTGTTGGCACACGATAGGAACTGGTAGCTTACCACTTACACAGGATGCAATAAATTATTTACACAAAAAAAAATATACCTCATTTGACGGCAGATTGCACCCTGTGTTTGCAACAACCCTCTACAGTTTTTAAAGGAACGCTAAATAGAAGCACTAAACCAGCTTGCACTGGTGAGGTATTCTTGAAAGCTTGTATTTTCACTCCTGTGACACATGTTCATTACTAAAGGAGAAAATTAATGCAAAACTTCCCTTTTTTGAATTTTGCACACGAACTGCAGCACCACTATGTCAGTGTGACATCATGGACTTCAAGCTATTTTCTCAAATTTGGAGCATTTTAGCATTCTCAAATTTGGAGCATTTTAGCACCAGAAAAAGTTTTTATACCTTTCTAAGCGAGTCTTTGGTTTACTTAGAATGCAATGTATTCCTTCTTTGTCGACGAACAATTAACTAGACAGGAGAGATGCTCCATGTCCTTACAGGAAGATTGTGCAGGACCTTCAATGGACTGTCGCTGCAGTTCTTTTGTTTTTTGTGCATTTTTCTGGCCTACGAAGCATCTGCTCACAGTAACAGTGACCTTTTCAGCATTCTAAAAATGGCAATTTACTAAGCTTATCTTAACGTTCCTCTTTAGTGTCCCTTAACCCTAAACCAGGCTCAAGATAACACCATGTACACGAGACATTGTGCAATAATTGTTTGTTGGTAGCCACACCTGAAGATTATTAGTACACATTCAAGTCACAAATGAAGATGACTTAGTGTGTGCCTTGGGGAAAGACAACTCATTTCGTTTGTCTTTCTGTAGTTCATAAGAATGCATTTAGCTATAAAAAGTATTTTAAAGCAATAGCACAAAACGAAACCACTGGAATGTCTGAGACTAATGTTTAGCAATGCTACTGTTGGTACCTCTTGGGAGAGACTCAAAATTCTGATACACAAGTGTGATCTTGGCAGCTGAAAACAAGCTACAAACGATAAGTAGTGAAACCAACATTCCACAAGAACCAATTTCAATACATTCCATGTATAAATGCAGCACTAAAAGGACAAAAGTGTTCTTGTTTTCTTTTTTTGTGAGCATTTGCCATACAGCACCAATAGTACTACAAACTGTCATATATGTCTTAAAGTACATGCAGGAGATTTTAATGTCACCTCTACCTGTGTGACAAAATATTCAACTATGTTGAATATTTTGTCACACAGGCATATCCATTACCGAGTTTAAGGTCAGCCAAATGGAAATTAATTAAAGAAGTTATGTGGAACGAAAGGTAGATAAATGTGGCATTATCACTAGCTGTAATTTTTTCAGGAAACGGGCACAGTACCTCAAATTACAGGGTTGCTTTTCTAATTATGTTTCAAAGGAAAGCATCATTGTTTACATCCAAACATATCATTGCTACATTTGTGACAAGACTTAAGACAAATGCTACTGGACCATGTAGCTAGGTTTCCATTGCTGGCATTCCAATGTTGTAGAGGGTGAGGACATTTCTTAACAGTCGTGCCCTTTACTAAAAGTGTGGGTACACAATAAGAGCCCACCACACTGCCCAAAGCAACCACTTGGAGACATGCATGTGCACACAGATGCTGCCCTGGTAACTTATGACAAACATTACGAATCTGGCGAGTTTAGTTGATGCCAATGCATATTACACTACCATTTATTAACTTGTATGTATATAGGTCACACACTGTTCACTGCAATTAAAAAAAACCCTGGAACACCCTGTGGAGGTTCAGTATGTGGTCCCTGACTAAATATAGGTTTTTGTAAGATGTAGCATTCATACATTGATTTTTTTTAATAAGCTTACTCTGCTTCTTGTCCCTCACAAGCAGCACTGTCCACCACATTAAAACACCTTCTTTTGTCTGATCTCAATGATGCATTAAGTGAACAAACCATACAAAACAGCAGAGAAGACGTACATGAATACACATGGCAAGAAGAATGCCATATTATTGGCATAAAAGCAGCAAGTGGTGAGGGTAATGATTTGAAAAATTTTGGCTAGCTGTGCTGTGACAATGTCACAAATTAGCATGTGTCTGGGAAACAGCTTCTGGTAGACCTTTTAGTATTTTTCATTACACACGTGTGCCAGAGAGAACGCAAATTTCATTACAGATGTTTGGTAGAAGTTCGTAAGAGGCTCAGCCATGGAACACTTCTATAGTATTAATATGAGGCACATTGAAAAGGATGGAAGGTGACACAGTGCTCCAAGATCTGCCAGATATGCAAGCGGAAGGGGCTAAAAAAAAAAGGGAGACCAGTGTGACCACTCACATTTTTTCCCCTCAAAAAGTAACCCAGGTATCAACCGAGCGGTGCCTGAAGTTGAAAATGTACCCTAGGTTAGCAAAACATTCCAGGGCCCCTAAACCACTTACACAAAAGTAAAACTAAGTTTTTCTGCAACAAACCCCCTTCTTCTCAACTCTTCTCTGGGATCACTTGCATGCAGGCAAAATGACCTCCATTAATCTTGAACAATGGATTATGGTATCGGGAGAATGGCCACAGAGAGGCTTTTCGTGTCAAAACACCCCCAATTTTTTTTATCCTCGTAAGGAAAACTCTTAAGAAAGAGAAGCAGATTATCAGCAGGCTGGAAACATTACCAAAAATATTGAGCACATTGAAAACACCTGTGTGTGCAGGTTACAAACACCTGCCTCCTATACCCCTTGAAAGATACTGTGTGCTACCTACATTTAACATGAAAAATTACAGTATATTGTAAGAGCAAAAGGACATATATTGTTTTCATACTTAATGCTTAGTAGGAGCAGCACATTCACATATTGTGAGTGTAGAGTCACATCCATGCCAGAAGCAGCTTAGAGTACAATACCTTTTTTTTGGTAATGTGACACAAGAAACACATGTACTCATCACAAACCTACAATAAATGATGCAAGACCTGTTGCATGCTGTTATAACTATCCACAAAAAAGTGGCTGAAAAAGACATTCAGCACACTGCTCCACTGCAGCTGATCAAGAAATCTACAATAAACGTCTCTAAAATTCATTAGCCTTCAATGCTGTGCATCAACTACTGCTGCTCATCACTATTCAGTCTGTCTTTAGCACTCTGAAAACTCCTCCAGCGTTTTGGTACTATCACATTGACAGCTGTCACAAGGAAGATGACTTCAGCTGGCCATTCTTGTTCATTAACTTCATGCCACCTGTTCACTGGGCTTAGGCACATGTAATCACCCACCCCCATCATCACACAGGTGTGCCAATTGGTTCGGACCGAACTGACATGGCTGCTAACACTTGTGTCAACTTGGCATGTCTTTCACAGGATGCCACAGTGGCACCGCGTGCACCCCACAGGAACAGCAGGTGAAACTCAGTCCGAAAGAGGTCCAGCATAATGTCATCTAACTTTACATTCTCGAACACGATCTCGCCGTTGCGCCGATATGTTGGAAGCTGTTGAGTCACCAACCGCTGCTGTTCTAGGTGTGAAAGCAACAACTGAAGACCATAGTCAGCAGTTGAGTTCTCCCAAGGGAGTAGGAGCAGCTCTGAACTAGTGTCCTTGCGTTGGGCAGATGCTGCAGATGGATTTACAAGCAGCCCTTCAAAGCTGTGCTCCAGGATGAGCAGTATAGAGAGTAAGTAAGGCAGGCAGGTGTTGGGTGCTTGAGGGTTGCTACATTCCTGCATGTTCTTCAGGGCTGGCCGCAGCTTGGTCTCGTAGGCAAGTGCTGTGTCTGTATGCCGTTGGCGCAATGCCAGCCATGTGGTCTTCAATCGAGAAATCTGAAAAGAGCAGGAGTCCAAGGGTGAGTCTACTGAGCATAGCACAGTGTAGAAAGCAGTTGAAGGGGTAGAACAAGATCTGTTGTAAGGTAGAGTTTGCCTGTTGCATTCACAAAAGATATATTTAATTCACCATGTACTTCAAAGAGGTCATAAATGTATAAAATGAATAATATAAGAATAAACGGTGTACAAAAAAACTTTGCAGTAGCACAATAATGAGTCTGTGCTGTTCAGGTGTACATAAGGAAGAGTGTTCAAGCAGTAACTAAGCTGACAACCGCAGTGCCTATTCTTGGTATTCTATTTCATATATTGGTTCCATATATATTGGTATTCTATTTCACCCTGCCTGGAATACAGGTCAGCTACCAATCAAACATATGGCATGAGCATTCTGAAGTACAACAGAGCGAAAAATGGTTCAAAATTTCAAAATGAACAAATTTTCAGTTCTACTACTCATACATGTGAAATAACCAAGGTTGGAGCTGGGCAAGTCTGTATACACTCACAGTTAAGCACTTAGAAAAATGTGATGAAGCAGTCCAGACAGGTTCATTAAAATAAATTAGTTTAGGATAGTTTATATGCATTTTTCTTATACTTCTCCTTTGTTCCATTCCTTCCTTACCACATTACAGGGAACTCAAATGTAAAGGGCTTATTTTTCTCCAGGAGGTAATAACTACTATTATTAGCCTCCAGAAGCCTCATTGGTGCCCTCTTTTGTGAAGTGTCAGATGATGGACTCTGTTGCCATGCCTTGTATGCACTCACTATGTGAAGGTTGATGCAATTGATCAACCTAACGTACTCTAGTTTTTAAAGCCACTCAAACACCATACTGTTTTGTATACCTTCAATACATCAAGGAGGATAAAGCTTCAGAAGCTTGCTGCCTCCACTGTGCTCAGGGAACCTGCCCTTTGCTGTAAAGATGATTATGATAAAGAACATATTTAAATGGCGCATTGTTGTGTTTCAACATGTTATAAAATTAACTTTTCTCAAGATGTTAAACTGCATCAGACAACGCCAGTTATAAGACGTAAGCTTGTTTAGTGCATGTTTACTATGAATATATTTGTCAATACAATCTCACTCTCCAGAACAACAGATTTTCGGCGATACAGCCATATAACTAGAACCTCCGATTCAAAGTCAGTGAAAAAAACAGTGGATCAAACAAAGTAGCCTAGTCAATGTGGCTATGTCAGCTGCACTGCTGACCTGCACAGAAAATTAGAATTGATTACTTCCACCATACTAAGAGTGACAAGTCATAACAGACTCAGCTTGGTCCCTGTACATAAATTAATTGAATGTCCATGTCAGAAATACATTACTAAACCAGCTCTTGATGTAGAATTCTTTGTTGCTGCCATCAGCCATGCTTGTTGCTGCCATCAGCCATGCACACAATTAATGGGCGAGATTTGTCCAATGATATTAATAAATGCTAGTGAGTTGTGAAATCAGAAATAACCAGCCAAATACAGGTGCAGGTCATGCACCGCCTTTAATATGCTTCTGTGCAATAATTTCATGTGCATTTTAAAAATAAAAAATTAAAAGGTAATATGCAGCAAAGCCACCTTAAAAACAGGTTCTTGTGGATATTTTGTCAGTGAATAGAGTATCTTTATTCTTCTACTGATAATGTGGTGTTTTAGAACTGGTTTGAAGTTTTCCAAAATGCAATCAGAGATAAGAAATTTTAACGGAAAAGAAACATCAAGATTACTACCAGGGTGTTAAACCCGTTAATACTATATGGTTTCCATGATTGGGTACAAAGTGCTTTGATCTTTCCTGTTCAGTTCTGGTTCTGCAACGTAAAAATTATAACGGCTCAAACAAGTTCACAGCATCAAGCTGGTCTGCGAACAGGTTCAGCATTTTCTATGCACCACAATGCCCAAAAAAACATTAAAAAACTTGCCACAATTACAAAGATGAAGACACCTTCCTAAAGAAAATTCCCAAAACATCTAGACTAACACAGCTGCAAATTTTACTCTTCACATGAACAGAACAATATGCGTTCCTAACTCCGGTTCCTAACTCAGGAGTGCACATAAATAGTGCCTTGTGTGAATCAGGAAAGGACACTGTTCTCGAGTTCTACACAGAAAGAGCTTTGAAAAATATAATCCTGCCTTCGAATTAACAATAAAACTGCTATGTATCCCACGTTATATGTGTTCAGCCTTTCAGGACAGTGGCATTCACTCGCAGCAGCAGGATGGTTGAACAAATTATGATGCAGTGTTCCTCTGGTTGGCTTGCGACTAGCATCTATTTTTCTCTGCATACCTCCTGGCAAGAAACTGGAGAGTATGCTAGTTACTACAGTCAAGTTTTAGTATTGTGACTGTACAACTGGTACTTGAGTTGGAGGAGTTAACAACCAAACCAAAGAACTGCAACACAAACAGCGATTCCTCAGAGACCCTCAAAAGACACCTTTACCTAGGAGCAAAACTTTCATGGCTGAGTTTACAACTGCAACTGTTTAAATCATTTCAGCCTAGGTGCCTGAAATTTCCAGTACATGTGCAGCATCTGTCCCGACACATGCAGATAAAGAATCTTGCAAGTCAAAAAGCTGCTAATGAAGTGCGACCACTGCGAAAAAGAATCTGGGCCCATATTTTATAATAACCCTCCTCATTTTTAAATATTTCCTTTTGTCATTGGCTTACATGACACCCTGCTCTTGTTATTGCTGGGATCGGCCACTCAGTGAGTCAGAAGATGAGGAAAGAATAGAATTGAAGGAAAATAACCTCTAGAAAACATGGATCCTGTTCTGTTCAGTGTAATGTGTTTGTTGACTCTGCGTTGCCAATTATGCTTGAGCCATTTTGTTCCATACCAGTAACCTTGACTATTTTTGTTATTAAGGTTCAGACCAGGATGTCAAACTCTCCAAAATACTGGTTTGGTTCGGGTTCAGTTTTGGTTTAGAGAAATTAAAATTTATTACTGTTTGTAACACTGAACTGGTTTGCAAACCAGTTCGGCACAATACATTTTATCCTACCCCATGGCGATACACTGCGTAGTACTATCGACTTGTTTGCATGGCACATGTGCACAAGTTTCATCAAAGGGAGGCAGAAATTTACGAATTAATTACACAGATACGGGGGAATATTCATGTACATATTAAGGACAGGTAATTAGTGATAATCCCTGGGTCTGCGTAAGGTCTGCGTCCACACTGGCTACTTTAACCGCACTAGAGTCAGTTAATTTTTATTTTGCTTCAGGTTTCTACTACAGGACTGTTGGTGAGCGAACTGTGGTATGTGATCTATGGGTGTCGAAGACAACACGAATTCACATTTTTTAACCCTTTACTGCACCTTGTTGCATTTACGCAACATTCTGATGAACGGCGTTAAAAACCGAAGCAAAGTCAGTTTCGAGCTTCCTGTACATGTTGTTTCATATCCGCAACATTGGTCTGTAAAACGCGGCACCTTGTGCTGCAATCTGTGCTAATTCTTTGCATCTTCTACCAAAACAAACGTGGCGGAGGCTGCGCGCGCCCAGGAGCAGTGATATAGGTAAGTTTTACAAATTGTAAATGTATTTCTCCATAAGACAAAGCGCAAAAAAAATTGTTACGCTATGCTCCACATCCTTCTGACTCTGTAGGTTCAAAAAAAATATTGTAATTTCGGAATAGTTTGTTCCTGGCGACAGAACGTTGCTATGTTGCACAAATGCAACAACGTCTACATGGTTTATTTTCTTCGGAATAATGAAATGGCTTCAAAACGCTGGTATGGCCTAGAAATTCCTCCTGATAGTGAAGGCAGTGACTATTCAATTAGTCACGACACCCACGAGTGTAAGCCCGTTTCGATTCAATATGTGGACAAGATGTTCTCTGGTCGAATTTCCTTTTTCCTTTTCAAAAGTACGCTGTGCCTCCGCACGTTGCCGTGTCACGTCGTCACGGGCACTGCTTTACGTCTGTGCTTCGATGTTCTACATTTTGTCAATAACCCGAAAACACTGCATTGTTTCCTGTCTGGACGGGAATCTGCATGACGTTCTGCACGAAGTGTGGGAACCACCTGTGCTGCACAAACATGTACAAGTGCTTCTTTTTTGTTCCACACTAAATCATAGGTGCACCAATGATTGTCTTGTGCAAATAAGCATCTGAGTATGAATCGCACTAAATCTATCTTTTACTTTCAACTTCTTCTTTATTTGCACATTGTTGCAAATATGCAACATACCCTTTTTCTGCAAATTGAAACCACAGACATTCGCTAAAGTAAGTTTCCATGGGAGTACAGGTACTATTATGCTTCCCTAAACGCCATGAATAATATTTTGAGGAAACAAAAAATTGTGCAGTAAAGGGTTAAATAAATTGCAACTTCAAACTTCTAGTCTGTAGCAAAGAAAGAAGCCAGCATTTGACATTTTGTTGTTTTTTTTAGAAGCAGGTGAAGACACTGATGCTTCTGAACTATGAGCAAGGATGACTTGTGCTGAACCATATGTTGATCTTTCTTGCGCATTGCATGTGGCATGTAGTCCTCCACTGGCTAAGGGTGGACAAAAGTCAAAAGCATGTACATTGTGCCCCACAAATAATTTCTACAACTTGGAGCGTTGTACTCTGCTTCGCTAAGCATGAAACGTGCGTTGAAACATCGCACAGAACTAAAGCAAATTTTATATGCTGTTTATAGCCGCGGCTACCGCTCACTGAAAAGGTGATCGCATTCGTTAGCAACCACAGTGCTATGGTTTCAATAAGCCATGCAGCTGAACTTGTTGATATCCCTCCTCGAGGACATCGTCTTTTCCGCTTGGCGTGTTTATCTAGCTTTATAACAAGTCGACCTAACGGCTGAATTCGGAGCGTCACCATAAATGTTGATTCGGCGGAGCCTCATGAAAAGAACCTTTCGGCTGCATAACACAACTGGCATGGCTGACTTCTGAAGTGCAAGCGTCTCTGCCGAAGTGGCCGTATCTTCCAGCACATACCCATCCTATATCCCCGTTCTTGCACACAATGTGACTCGTGAGTCATAACAATCTCCCAGTAGGGTAAGCCGATTGAAGTGGTTATTTTAACAGTCGTGCAAGCTACTGAGCACCCGTTGCCACCTTATATGCTTGAACCATTTCGTGCCGAACCAGTACCCATAATTTTTTAAATGTTTTTTTCAAATCAGGTTCCGTTTGGATTCAGGGCACATTCCAAAAACATAGTTTTGGGTTTGGGTTCAGTTCCTCCCAAAATTGATTTTGAGGTATGGTTTTCAGTTCTGGTTTAGTTTGACACCCTGGTTAAGACATATTCTAAAACTATAAGTTTGGGTTCCACTTCAGGTTCAGATTTGTTCCAAGAATACCGGTTCGGGTTCTAGCTCGGTTCTGGCCAAAAGTTCGATTCAGATTCAGCTTTTGATTCAGATTCTGGTGCATTTCAAGACCCTGATTAATATCCAGAATAAAGAGTAGTTAGGAGATCCCTTTGCAGGAAAAGTCTAAAGCATGCTTGAAAACTGCAAAACATGACAAAGGTTGGTGCAATTACTACATGAGAGTGACCTCTCATCAGTGAAATTTTGACGTTAATTTATGTAGAATTAATTATGTAGCACTAAATGAGTGGAATTAAGAGCAAAATGTGTGTGAGCTGTGTTAACTAGATACACAGCAGCTTAGTCAATGCGTCATCTTGTGACAGCCGTAAGACCACGCTTCAGTTCCAAAACTGCATAGACTCTATAAATTAACTTATATGGCATGACATTCGGTGACTTGAGTCATGAAAATGCAGTTGTACTTTTAGGCCATGTTGGTAGTGATTTTATGGAAGACAGATTAAAAAATATGATGCTTGTTGGCCTAATAATAATACCCAATTTTATTAAATTTACACTCGAAAAAAATATAGACAGTAATTTAAGAGCACCAATGTTATACATTTGTGCATTGAGAGCAGAAGAAAACTAAGAAGAATGCAGCAATTCCACCCAGAGCATAGCAGGTGGCAAAGGCAAGTCCCTCTGCTTGTGTCATTGGAATGCCATACACAGCACCACCATTTGTTGCATATGAGGCCAATAGTAAAGAACAGCTGCCATATGAAACTAGGATTCAATGCTTTAACAATTATTCGTTAAATGTGACTTTACAAGGAAGTCACGATTTTAGCCCAAGTTTTCTTGAATTTGTTCTCTAAAATTGTGTCAGGAGGCACTACAAAACTTGTTTAATGCTGCAGCTACATTTTTTTCAGGGCTTTCAAGTTGACTGTCGCAAATGACAATTAGAAGAGTAACTAACTGTACTGCCATCATTTTAGAAATGGTTCATTCAGAAGTATATGAATTCAAAGGAAAGAACTATAAAGAAAAATATTCCAGAGATGCAGAAAAATAAAGCGCAAAGCTACAACCCTTGCAGTGAATAAGCAATAAAACAAAAGTTCATGTTGATTTAATAGTTAAAAAAGAAAACTACCTGCGACATAGCAAGTCCTTGCATGATTCCTGTGAAACCATAAAGGTTTCCCAAAGCTGTCTTTGTGTCACCAGCCACTTGGATCCACTTGTTCAGCAGCTCCACACGCTCCACATCATCAGCACACATCAACAGCGTTGACGCAACAAACAGTTTCAGGCACTCAGTCCTAAAGGAAAAATGTGAAACTGTTACATACATTTCACTCACGCCTTTAGCAAGTTTTGTCATGGTCAACATCAATAAAAGGGTAAATACAGAATCACGAAAGTCATATTTTTGATGAACTGTGGCAAGACAGAGAAGGAAAAAGTGGGGCACTTGGAAGTTAATGAATCACTGATGCACAGGTAGATAAGTAATCCAGCATCTCCTTTTGTAGTATCACTACTGAGTCCTGTTAAGAAGGGACGTGGCTTTTAAAATCAACTTCCTTATTTATTAATGGATTTTGATGAAAATTGGCAGAGCTAGTGGTAATTTTTCTGCGATGTTATCATATAAGCTTCAGTTACATCTCAACAACTTCTTTATTTAAAAATTTCTTCTCCTTTTGGACTTGTCCCCAAAGCCTGAACAACTTAAATGTGATAAGAGACTCGTTCGAATCATTGTGCGTTCCAAAATGAATGGTTGAAGGCGTGACATTCCTAGATTTTTTTTTTTACAACATGATTTCTTTAGTTCTCATTTTTATGAGGTGACTACAACAGGCATACAGACTATGAACAACTGATTGATTGATTATGGGGTTTTACGTGCCAAAACCACTTTCTGATTATGAGGCACGCCTGTGAACAACTAGTTGAATAATTATTTCAGAAGAAGTCACATTGGAAAAGCAAGAATGCCACACCCTGAATAGCACTTCAATGAACGAAGACAGAATTCAAAAAGATTTAGCAGTCATGAACAAATCAGCAGTACAAGCTGTCTAGGAGGGAAAAAAACACTTACGAGAAAAAGGGTTTTTAAAGCTGTACCTTGGATTTTAAGTTATCAAAACGCACCAGGACTGTAGTCATTGATATTGATGCCCTATCAATGGCCTATCAGTGGAGTGTTTCGCCTTTAGTCTGAAGTGCTTTGCTTGCCTTCTTTTTCTCCAAGACATCCTTCTCGACTTCTCTGTGAAGAGCATGTTGGCCAGGTTGCAGACCAAATGTTGTACAATATCCCACAAGAGCACAGTGGGTCCTAAAATTGTGTTTTGCCTGGTTGCCTTGTTGGTGACTGGGTCTAGCGGAGCAGGGAGCCTCACCCCTCATAATGTATCTATCGCATTCAGTGGCACACTTCTGTCTTTTTGTAGCGATGACCAGATGACTAAGCAAAGGCTTTCAGAAGCATTTTGATTTTTTTCCTTTTTTTTCCTGCCCAAGGGCTGAGCTGCACATTAGAAAAGCGCATTTACATGGGCAGCAATGCAGCTGAAACATGCATGCCTTGCAAGTCAGCACTTATGTGGAGGTTGTGGGGATGCGCGACCCTCGCGCCTCCCCTGATGTTTTTCCCGCATAGCGCGTCTCCTGTAGTGCGGCTTCGCCGCACACGCGGCGGTCCGAGTGGTACAGGCGCAGTGCGAGAGATGGCGCTAGTGTTGCGCGCCGCGAGGTTACTAGGGCGCCGAAAGGAAGGCGCTTGTTCTCTTGGGTTCGAGACAGGAAGCGGGACGGTCGTGCTGCACGTGCGGCAGCAACGCTTCCCCGGCGGGTCGCCGAACAGCGCGGACATTCCGTGCGCGCGGCGACCGATGTATCTGCGAGACCGCCTCGCGTGGCCGCCTTCGAACGCGCCACGATTCGCGTGACCATACACGCGAACGACCAGGCGTTGGGATCCAGCATGGGGCGAACATATTCGCTCGCTTCCGGTCGCGGTGAGTCGGACTTCTAGATTTGTCGCGCGCCCGTCGGCATGTTTTGTGGATAGCAACTCGGCTAGCAGGCATTGATGTATGAAAGGTGCAATAAATGCCCTTGTGATTGTTTGCACTACTGTGTTGTCGTTCCTTTGTCCCAAGAGTACGGTGTGAGAATCCCCACATCAGACCCCACAAGGTTAACCTTGTACTTTTGCGGCCTAATGTTTGCACCAGCTGCCATATTTCGAGAACATTTTACTGTACCAACTTTTTCTCTTTTGAACCTTGTGAGGTCCTGGAGAGCTTAAGAATTGCAGTGGAAGGCTTGTTGAATAGCACGACCATAGCTAAATGTAACATCCTTGGTGCCCACCCCCTTTTCATTCGCATTTTTTTTTTTCATTTTTATTGGCACCTTCACATCACGCGCTTCGATGTGAATGAATTGAAATAATCAAGCCAAAAAAAGTGAGGAAATGCTGACCTGCACTGTAGCTTAATACCTCTGTCACACGAGCACGCAAAAAGTCTTTTACGTAAGCGGTCTTTTAGCAAGTTGAAATACTTTTTATTGAAAAGGGGTTGCGCAGCAGACACATGGCACTGACAATCTCTTTTTAGTGTTTGCGTCTGGGCACGCTACTGAAAGCGTGGCGCTGGCGCTTGAAACAAAATCAGGCAAATTAAAGTGATCTATCTCAAGATATTAGAGGAAAATTGTTGTATTACACATTTTTCAAATAAGTTTAATAATGCCAGACTAAGAAACATTATAGCAAAGAGTTATCCTCATACATTAAAGACTGTTTGCAGGAATAGCGAAGTGCACAAGTTTGTGTGGCAACAATGGGCTCCTCTTATCACATTGGCTGCAGCTGCAGCGTTCATGCCACGGACTACCTTCAATGGTCAGGCAGCGCAGCGATCGGCTCAGCCGTCGGCGCCACCGTGTCAGTTGTGGAAAACACAAAGGCGGCCACTGCTACGGAGGCATGCTTTTGCGGCACTCGTTTGAAACGTGTCGGTCGTTTTAAATTGTGGTTTTAAGGCAATCAAAAACATCGAGGCCCCTTTTGAACCACCGACACTTGAGAAAGGCTGTCAAATTTACGACTACAACCATGTATATCCTGTCAAAGAAGCAAATAGCACTGACATTGCAGTGAGGTGCTTAAAATAAATTATGCGGTTTTAGGTGTCAGAGCCATGATCTGATTATGAGGCACACCATAGTGGGGGACTCCAGAATAATTTGGACCACCTGGGGTTCCTTTACGTGGACCTAAATCTAAGCACCCCAGTGTTTTCACATTCCGCCCCCATCGAAATTTGGCCACCGTGGCTGGGATTTGATCCCGCGACCTAGTGCTTAGCAGCCGAACACCATAGCAACTAAGCAACCACCGCAGGCCGCGAAATGTTTGTCACAACAAATCAAGCATGCTTACGACGTCGAACTCAAAGTAAGTTAACAAATAATTCTTTTATTCCATTTAAGTGAGCAAATACAGCCGTAGACATTTTTCAACTGTCATTTGTAGCTCCATTACTTGGAGCGTGCCTTGCACCTCACAAGTGTAGAGGTTTTGGCGAATTGGCAGGTAAGTGCTTTTTTTCTCCGTTGACAAAGTGCCTCGAGCATATTCTAGTATTGTCGTTTGGGCTCGAATGTGAGAGGGCATTACCGCTGAAGGATAATAGAGAGCAGTCAGCTGAGACTGAACAAATATACACTAGCCTGCGTGGGAGAAATGCTAATTTTCAAATACTCGACGTGTTCTGTGGTGTACTCCAACCTTAGTTCTGCTGTTCTAAGCGCGAGAAAACATTGGCACGAATGAGCCCAGTTCCAGCAGTCGCGTCTCAGCAGCAGGAAGAAGCACAGTGCATACAAAGCTCCAGCACGGAGCGCTTACAAAGCTAGATTTGACACATACCAACCACTGCACGTTTGTTTTGGAGCAAGACAAGCTAAACAACTATCTAAACTAATTTACAACAACAGGAATCAGTTAGCGCATTTTTGTGCAGTTGATGCTATATTGTGTGTTTTTACGAATGCTGCTGCTGGTTCTTTTATTATTATTATTATTTTTTTTGCATTTACGCCTTAGTTCGTTTAACAGAAATTCGCAAGACCCACATAAACAGTTCAGCCGCCCGGTTCCCCTCTCCCGATTTTGAAAGGAAGCGGTACAATTTGATGCCGACATCCCCTTCACGGTTGTGACAATCCTGAACACAGCAGTATCTGTGCTTGTTCTTTTTGTTCACACTTCTCACGGAGGAGCTGCCGAGAGGCTGCGGTGAATCCATTGGAAAATTGGAAAAGCAGGCTTTCAAGTGGGTCTGAGCGCACCACAGACAATGGTGAAATGATGGTGAGGGCCTACTCGCGGGTGCTGCTAGGTGGCGCGATATGTACAGGCAAACTTCATTGCAGGGTGCCAATAGGGTGCTTTTTGCGTTCTCCTCTGTTTCTTCAGCGGCGTTGGCCATAGACGCTGACAATGCGGCACGCGATTTTTCTAGTCCGCGCGGCGCGTACGCGTGACAACCGCGACCCGTTCGACCTGCTTACGAGAGTACAGAAGAAAATTAGCATTACTGGGTTTACTGCACCTTCTGCGAGACATAAAATAACTTTTTACGATGAGCCTAGGCCACATAAAAATACGCATTGGCTTATTTTATTTAAATATATAATAACTGCTGGCACCCACTGGTCTTGAGGCTACTCCTTTTCGGCCGTAAAAGAGATCGACGAACTCCGTTTCCAGAAAAGACCACTTCTGAAAATAGATAGCTCTCTGTCTGCGGGAGAAACTCCTTTCCAGAGAAGTATTTGTTCAAAAGACTTCCGAGTGCCCATGTGACAGGGGGATAAGAAATCGTGAAAAATAAAAATGAATAAATAAATAAAATGAAAGCCTGATTCCGGCGCGTGATGTGCTTGGTCGCAGAGCCCGAGGTGTGCAAAATGCTTAGCCGCGGGTCTGAGGACTCCGCGCACGGTGTGTTTGATAGCCGAGTCCGAGAGGCCGATGTGCGAATTTCTCAGCTGCTAGTCCGAGGTGTCCGCGCGCGATGTTCTTGGTCGCCGAGTCCAATGCGCCGATACGCGAAATGCCTAGCCGCGCGTCCGACGAGCACGCGCGCGATATGCATGGTCGCGGGTCCTGAGAGTTGCGTCATTTCTATATGGTTGCGTGCGCGATGCGCTTGGTTGCGGCACCTATGCTCGAAAGGCTTAGCCGTGGGCCCGAGGATTGCTTGGGCAATGTGCTTGGAAGTAAACTTGGGAGCGAAACACCGATGCTCGAAAGGTTTATCCACGCGCCAAAGGATTATGCGCGCGATGTGCTCGGTCCTGAAGTCCGCGTCGGAGACGCTCGGAGTGCTTAGCTGTGAGTCTGAGACGTCCAGTCGATACTGTGGGCTCAGCTGCGCTTCTGCGGTGTCTATGTCGCGCCCATTATCGACACTCGTCGAGATCACGGTGGTCGAGACGTCGATAGCTCGCGAGGTGCAAAGACCAGCAGACGACGCCCTTTGTAGCGAGTGCCAGACCAATGGCGAACTGTGCTGGAGTTACGTGCCGAGCGCGACCAATCGGAGACCCCGAAACGACCTTCAGTTATGCGATTTCTTGTGCGCATGTTTCTGTATGGAGAAGATATCTGAAGCGGTAAATTTGAAGACGGAGAAATGCGCTTTCCGACGAGACCAAAATCGCAGCACTCGGTTGCGCCGTTCCGGGGATATTGTGGCGTGAAAAACGCTGTTCTTTCGCGATTTCTGCGAAATTTTTCGCAACCTTGGCTAATACAACAAATTATTTAGAGTACTTCTACGTGCTTTTCAGGGATTAAATTTCGGAATAGGGTAGAAAAAGGAGTTTATAGAAACTAAAAATGATATTTTCGAAAAAAAATCAATTTTGGGGCCATATTTCGCGATGCGAAAGCCGCACCCCCCCCCCCCCCCCTAAATCAGCCAAAGTAGAAGCAGATTGAATAAACGCATGTACTCCCTTCAAAAAATTTGTTTAACTAAGTATAGAGGCCTTTGTGGAATCTTTGAACAAAGGTGAATTTAAAAGTAAATATCAAGTTAACCGACATAAAATGCACAGTCGATGGTATATCCCCTCCCGTACTCACCACAATTACTTTAAAGGACCCCTCGCCAGGTCTGAGAATTGCTAACAAATTAGTGCATTCTGTATAGATCATGTATGTGATGATGGTCCCCCATGTCTGAAAAACATTGCAGCTACGTATAGAGCAAGAACAGCTGAATATTCAAATGAAAGCCTGCGCACCCTTTTTCTCAGAGTAGCCAGTCTCCTCACTAGCAAAGACAATGTACCAGGTCTTGCCTACCAGCCTGCAGCTTTAGAGGCCAGAATGTAATGCAGTGCACAAAACAGCAGCAGCAATGGGAACATAAGTGTACCCATGAAATGCAGAGTGCACAAAACTGCCACTGGAGATGCACTGTGCAGCATCTCCAGTGGAAAAAGAGGGGGAAAATGAAGGCAAGGCCCCTGACGTAAACATTACATGGGCTTCCAGCTCCAAGTGAGAGAAGGCAGGCGAAAAATGTCGCTTGAACATATGCTGGTCTAGAGAATAGGAGAAAGGCTCTTCTGCAAGGAGGGCAGCTCACTTCGTCACAACATCACCTTGCAGCATTTAATCTGCTCCTGTCTCCACTATTACCAAAACCCTGCAAAAAATATTTGCAGAAGCACTCTCGGCTCCCAGCGCATAAAAAAAAAATTAATTTATGGTAGGTCTTGGTGAGGGGTTCCCTCAAAGATTTTGAATACTCACATGACACATTCTCAGCAAGATAGACGAAGCAAAATCTCCAATGCATTCAGCAAGCTTAAGCAATAAGAATCTCACCGTTCCAAAAGGTCCTTCCTGAATCGTGATCCTTGGGGCAAAGCCAGCAGTTCCAAACCCACTGAAACACCAAGCCCCAGGTCTCTTTCTCCTTTGAGTCCCAACATATCTAAGTCAAGCCGAGTCAGATGGTTAGCCAAGGCACGAGGCCCACTCTCCAGAAGGACACTACGCACACGTGCCATAATGCTCTTGTCCAATGGCTTATTATCAGATGGGAGCAGCGTTGTTGCAAATGTCACTAGGTCAAACGTTGATGGCGGGTCAATTTCAGGCACAGTCACCACACGGTTGCAAGCCACTATGTCAGAACATTGCCCAGCTGGCATCTGTGTCAGGCCAGCAGCGCCAGTTCGAATGAGAGTTCGGTGTGGCAATGCTGGCAATCCATGCCGCTTGATATCACTTGGCCGTGTTGCAGGGTCACCAGCTTCAGTGACATGGCATGAACTACCATTGTCAGCAAGTTCAGAGTAGACGCCTTCACAGTTGTTGACATACTGTGTCACTGGAACAGGGTCTCTCTTGGCAACTGCTGGCTTTTGTTGCAGTCGTTTTGAGGGAACTCGGCTAGGCTTAGGCGGCGGCTGGTCTTCCGAGCTTCCTTCAAGGTTCCTAAGGTCAGAAACTCAATTTATTAGCTGCCTCTGACCAGTAGAGATTGACAAGTTCAAAACACAATATGCTGCGCTTACCAGCGTGCTTTCAATGTAAGATATCTGAGAAATGTTGCAGCATACATAGTGCCGAAAGCATCCAAATAAGACCATTCACAAACTAACTTAAGAAGAGCTCTATAGCAAACTTAGCAGTCACACCACAAAGGTAACTGACAAATTATTTCGAGGCCTTGCTGGAACTTGAAGCGTCCTCTCCCAAACACCAGATACCACAAATTATCTCGTACAGCGTGTTCAGCATTGCACACATGTCGACATCCAGTTATTTATTCATACATTCTGCATACATGCTAGCTTAAAATAAGAAGCGCACAGCTACAAGTGCAAAATAATGCAGTACTTATGGCAGAGAGATGGGCTAATTGGAATCCTGATATGTGATGAATTTCCAGTGCTTCAGGGCAGTCGAGTCGTTAGCAGAACAGGGGGGACACTGGTCTTCAACTGATTTCACTTCCGAAAGATACACCCACAAGTCACATTGTAGCATACAAAAGATCTAGAATCATGGTCAACGTTCTCGCTGTCTTGTTGACTTTTATTCTCCCAGTATTTTCTGTTTCCCCCAAATCGATGGGAATTCATCATCTATCACACAATGCTGTGTCCCATGTATTGTTAAGAAAGCTTTAAAATAAACTGGTGCCATTTACATAGGTGAAATGAGAGGCCATACTTTGCAATAATCCATTTGATTTTTCCATTCTTTTCTTATCCGTTCCGAATTGATGATTACAGCGATAATGACAGTGTGGCGATGTCCAAAATAATCACAGAGGGCGAAAAAAAAAATGAAAAGAATTGTTACAATACATGGCCCAAGTTCAGCTTTATTACACTGACTTAGTGAAACTCGTTTTTTTTTTATTCACTAGTTAGCCACCTAATAGTAACTAAAAAATTTTCCTAACCTTCTGGAGAAATGCGCATGTTTGTGCCTTAACTGTGGATCATCATTGAAAATTTGTTTTCATTTGTGCCACACAAACCTTTGCATATTTTATTTTTTTTTCACACTTTACAGAAATGGCACAAGAGCAAAAAATAAAAGCAAAATATGCACATAGAAAATAGCTCAAACATTACACACTAACAGCACTATATGAACACTGCAGCACTGCCATGTTTGCCACGTGGCAATTAAAGAAAAGCTGTTGTTGCATTTAGCTGCTCCACTACAGATGGCACCTCGTGATGTACGCATTCTTTGTATAAAAATGCATGGCTGAATGAAAAATCTCCACTTTACAATTTTCATATCACACATAAGGCCTCCAGGAGTGGTACACTTTATTCACTTGAATTTATCACAGTGCATAGACAAGGCCTTTAAATTAGCCATCTGGATATTTTTAAAAGATTGGAATATAATGAACTTCATTTCTCTACATTTTGCACTCTCTGAGCAAAGAACTTGGCAAGTTTGCCATTCACAGTTCTTGCATGAGCAATCCGAATATATGAAGCTGCAGTAGCTCCATAAGCTGTGCTTGTGCATATATTTTCCCATTGAATGGTCACCCATTATAACTGTATAGATAATCGTCAGAGATAATTGCCTGCATTAATTTTTTTTCTGCACCATACTGTTCTTAAACATTGATCTGTTGGAGACATTAAAGTAATTAAATAAAATTTTCAAAATGTGTACTTTTCTGTCAATATGTTTTCCCTTTAAAAAAAATTAACAAACTAGCAATCAATACACCAATTCAGTGTATCAAAAATAATGCATATCAATTTTGCAACTCTACACATTACTTTCTGAACAATCACACTGGGAAGAGAACACAATGAGCATGGTGCAAGCAAAATAATTAAGGTCATAAGTGCAGGACACTGCGCATGGCCGTGCTGATGACATTACTTGGCCACTTGGTGCATTGGTGAGGATTCCAATCCATCTGTGTATGTAGTTTACATAAACCGTTCACAATAAATATACATAAAAAGGTTCTACACATATGTAGTCACAGGAACTTGCCTCTGGGCAGCCTCCGAGCTGACGGTGCCGGAAAGTGGTCTGTGTTCCAAGGTCCTACGTTCCAACGTTGGGCTGAGCAGTGGATCACTGCCCACACGAATGAAGCCTCTCCTGTGGCTCCCAGAGTTGTCCCTACACGGCAGTGTCGCACACGATGATATCTGCCCAGTATTTGAATGGCCCAAAGAGTGTAATTTCTGTGGCAGGTGGGGCTCAGCAGATAGCTGCGCAAAGATATGCAGGAAAATAGCCTGAGGACAAACTCGGCAACCTATAGCTTCATGCTGCTGGAAAACAAGCAATGACAATGCTTCTCACATGTAGTTTGTGGTAACATGGGGCAAAAACAGAAAGCAACAAAGGAGTACCAGTGTAATAAAGTAAGCAGCTAAGGCTAGTCAGCAATTCATTCATAAGCACGAATTAATTTATACTTCTTTAGGTGGTAAGAAGGATTGGTTGCAATACAGGGTGATGATTTCTAAGTTTTATGGAATTTTTAAAAATAGCCTGTTGCAGATAACATAATTCTAGTCCTTGAGCTGGATTATTCAGAGCAGCAGGCATTACTTGCACGAGCAATCGAAACACATATTCAACTAATTAAACTAATTCACTACTTATCTTTTGAATTAATTACTTTACAGCATATATTGCAATTAACAAATTGTAGCCGGTGAGCTTGCAAGGCGCATCCACTTGGAATGAATTTCCAGAATGACGCTAGTTTGGAGATATGCGCTATCAAACTTGCCCTAAAAATTCACTGTTGTTCCACTTACTTTTTTTAACAAAATGCTCTTTTATGCATTGAAGCACAAAAGTAACTGAAACACCCATGTATTTCGTTCCACACTTTGGGAAATAATATCTCAAAGCTGGTGTCATACTGGAAATTCATTTCAAGTGGCTACGTCTTACAAGCTCATTGGCTACAATTAGTAAATTGCAATGTGTCATAAAGTAATTAGGTTAATTAGTGACTTTCGTTAATTGGTTGAATATTTGTTTAGATTTCTTGTGCTAATAAACATCTTTCTCTCTCTTTCATGCTAATAATGTTTGCCTCTTTGAATAATCCACCTCATGGACAAGAATGATGCTATCTGCCACAGGCAATATTTAAAAATTCCATAACACTTAAAAATGATCGCCCTGTATTTTGTATGCTATTGGCACTGCAAAGAGCAAAGGGTCAAAGGCTCCTATCAACTGATTTCAATGATGTTCAGTTTCTAAGTAAAAAAATTGTTTTATGGGAGTTGAAACTCCACAGAACACTTTTCAGCTACTTTCCAGTTCGCAATACTGAAACCTACCGTACAATAACTGGCTCATTCAATGCGCGTTTCTATTTATTTTGCCTTCCATGTACCGGATGGAAAAATTTAGTTCCTGGAGAATGAAGCTCCAACAGAGCAAGTGTGCATTCTTTTGACACATCTGTCAATGCGACATCAATGGGAAATGATCAGTTTTTAATGACAACTCCACTCTATACATGTAACAGTATAGCTTCTGTTCTGCCCAAACCAAGCGCAAGCTCTGTCCACCTAACTTGCTCTGTGTAATGTCTGTTCGAAATAAAGAAGTTTTTCTTGAAACATTGAGTAATTCATAATGTTAATGGGTATAAATTTACCAATTTAGCCTGTTTTTTTGCTTTATTAGGACTTGGGCTGTAAATGCAGACTGCACTTGATCTATCAAATATAGCATGAAACAGGCTCATACCCCATTGGAAGGTGCAGGGACTATAGTAGTGGCATCAAGAGCCCGGTGCTGGGGTGGCTCCGCAGCTTGGGACACCTCAATGCCATAGCGCTGGGCATAGTAAGAAAGTGGCATGCTCCTATTCACAGGCCTTGACACTACAGCACCAGAAGCAGCTGAAATTGGCCGCTTGTTTCCAACATAGAAGGTCACCAGATCAGGCACTGTGTCAAAACAGTCATCCTCAAACTGGTACTGGACACGTTCATACACGGTGAATGGTTGCAAGACCACCTGGAATGTCACAAAGTGTGTAATGAGCGAGAGGAATGACGGGAACTGAGGGGCTTGATTTTTCATTGGTTGCATTCAAGTCAAACCAACAGACAATGAAGGTAGTCTAGAGGAAATTAACTGTTCTTCCTAATTTAAATGTATAAGTAACAAGGAAAACGGAACTAAAAGTGGATGAAAAGACAACTTGCTGCAGGTGGAAGCTGTGCCCACATTGAAATGACCTTGCCACATCTTCTGCATTAAGTATGCAGTGCCCTACCATTGAGCTACTGAAGCAGCCATATTCCTGTACACTTTCTTGAGTATTTACATTTGTGTACTAGGTTGACAGTGTTAGCCAACACAACTCATGGCCATGGCAGAGGATAATTTAAAGCCATGGTGGCAGGTTCAATTAAAAAGAATGTCTAATTTCCCCTATGCTTTCCTTGGATTCATTATACACTTCAATAAAGTGTGAAAGGAATCCAGGTTAAGGTGCATACCCATGAGGGACATTGCAGAGGAAGTGGGGAATGGGTTGTAGAAAAGCCACTTCCTTTGCTGTGTTCCCTCAAGCAGCAATTTTGCATCTCATCACCAAGATGTATTAGTATGCATTATTTAAAGCACAATGGCACCACTAATATTGTACTAACACACCATCAGATGTCACTACCAAGGGGCCATATTTGTCAGAGTTTATATTCTAGGAATAAACTGTGCCTTGCTGGCCCGGCCAAATGCTGCCTCATTCTTCGAACCACTACATAAGGAAATGCACCACTGAAGGCTTTAGCTGTATTTGCACATGTTAAACCCTTTGCAGCCACGGGGACCTTGTACCTCACAAACAAATGGTGCACCTCCTACCCTGGAGCAAAAGAAGGGGTTGTCTACATCACTTAAACAACCTAATGTAACTATGACATCAAGTACCCCTACAGATGGCACCTTATGATATACACATTCTTTGTATCAAAAGCACAGCTGGATCAAAAATAGTCACTTTAAGATTCACATCAGACATAAGGCCTCTAGGAGCGGTACCCCTTATATGATTGAATTTATCACAGTAGACAGACGGGGACATTAAGTTAGCCATCTGGATAAAAAAAAATTAATACAGATGAAGTTCACCTGTCCACATTGTCCACTCTCTGGGCAAGGAACATGGCAGCTTTTCATCCCACTGATGCTTTTCCATTCACAGTTCTTGCATAAGCAATCTGAATATCAGTGAAGTTGCAGTAGCTGCATAAGCCGTGCCTAAGCATGTTTTTCCATTCGACGGTCACTCATTAAAGCTATGGGGGTAATCCTCAGACATAACTGCCTGCATTAATTTTTTTTTTCCTGCACCATACTTCTCTTGAACACTCATCTTTTCAGACTTTAAGTTAAACAAAATTTCAAAAATTATTTGTTTACTTTAGTCAATATTTTTTCCCTTTAAAGGGGTCCAAACCAACCCTCGGGCTTGGTGAAAAGCACTGCTCATGGATAGCACTGTCCGTAGATGCTGTGAACATCTCAGTCAAACTAGTCAAACTTTGCAGTCATGCGCGGCGCGTGAAGCTTGCAAGTGGAGTGCGAAGTCACTTTTACCTCAAACGCTCTCTTTTCAACAGAAGCCTGGTCCTCACTCTTTTCTGGATGCTTTATTTTGTAATATAGCAGAATCATATGTGCGACTGCTATTGGCCAATAGTTGACATCAATCAAGAAGGGTGTTCAGATCAGTGCGCTTCTTCCTATTGCTATTGTGCATATTTATTGATGCGGTTTAATAATCCAGCTGAAGTAAGCAAAAATCTCCTTTCGAATTTCAATAATAATTATGTAGTTCCGGAAGAAGCCAACTATTGTCTGCTGATGCTCGGCCACAGCCGCCCACGTAGGAAGTAAACTTTTGCCACCCTGCTTATCACTGTCATAGCTGTCGAGTCTCGCAAATTTTGACTAGTTTTGAATACTCAACTAGCCTCAAACCACGTGAAACTTAAGGTCAGACCCCACGCATGCTTGCCAGAGCGTGCTCACTCCTGGCCGCTCCTGGTTAGACACCTTGGCAGACTTTGCTTTGTATTGAGCTATTGACAACACTTCAAAATGCACAAGTTGGATGTAGCTACTATCCATCGATCAAGCTGGTGCAGGACAAAGCCAGTCTGCACCACGTAGCATGGCCAGAATGGAGCATATGAGTGCAAGCTCGAACTCATATCGTTGTGCACAAAGCAAACGCTGCGCATACATACTAAAGTTGCATGTAGCTGCGGTCTGCTACATAGCATACATAGTGTGGCTGCGACAGTGCTGCAAAGAGTCCACTGACTGAGCGCACTGCGGCTCACTGAGGACAGCCATGTTTGGCTATGTTTGAGGCGATGTAGGCACCAAAATCGGTAGTAACGTCTGTGCGAGCATCCAAAATCAAACTTGAACTGCGCACCATAGTGACGTTCAGTACACGGTGCACTGTGGGCAGGCAGGTCCCACTCCGCCGTAGCCTTCGCAGTGCAAGTAATTGAAGAAAGAGCGGAAGCACCGCGTAGGGGATGTTTGATTGCCAATAACTCCGCTTCTGCTGAGTGCATTGAACTACTTTTTTCGGCAAAGTATTTATGAAATAGTCTATGTTAATTTCAACTATGTTAGCCCCTTCAACAAAAAATGATGAAGTGGCAATCAATATGCCCCACCAAATGTGTCTGGAAGTGGCAAGCTGACAGTGCTGGCTTCCACTTATCACAATGCTGCATGTTCCTCATTATGATTGCAGCCTATCGCAATGACCACGCAGTTGCCAATTCAAGCAATGAGCGGAGTTAGTTTCTCCAAATCACTTCTGAGACCGCTGGTGTCGTGGCGCATGCATGCGCAATCAAGCGGCACTTTTCATATTTCACTCTCTACAAGTACAGCTAAGAAAAAACTATTATGCAGGACATAGTGCGATGGAAATGACTGAGTGGTTAGGACGCAATAAATGTTTTCCCCATAAGAAGGTTTCTAATAGTAAAAATTAAAAACTTGTTAATCTTGTAATATTGAAACTTATCTTGAAGTTATCCTTGTGGTGGAAGAGGACCTATGACCAAACACAGCAGGTCTCATAATCATATATTGTCCCAGATTTTTCTAACAGCTTGGGGCTAATGTTAGCTGGGAAACTCACTGTATAAGTAATCTACAAAAGCAATATACTTACGCTACACAGTTTAACCCCTTGAGTGTTTTGGATGCGCTCAGCTCGTCAATGGCAATAATCTTGACTTTAAAGCGATTTCGACGAACTCAGCATGTCCACTTTATTTTAGAGTGCAGCTCTTAGGCGGCCATTCCTGCGGCGTGCGTCGCCGTTGTACCTTGTAAGCGAGCGAACGCGCACAGCGATAGGTGGGAACGAACGCGGAGTGCAGCAGGCGATGAAAGGCGCAAGGAAAAAGATAGCGCGAGGAGGAAGGCGGAGGAAGAGGGCATGGCGAAAGCGTGAAAAGAAAAGCGTAGTGACGCGCGAGACGGACTGGGCGACGATGGCTACGAGATGGCGCCAGACATCGAGGCACGCTACGCGTCGTCTGTTCGCTAGAGGTGTGCGCCGTGTAGGTTTCGACCGGCGGCGGCGACGTCATCGGCGCGGCACCGGGTTATTCATCGGTGGCGGTGCACGGACATTTTTCGTTGGCGGCGGCGGCGTGGAAATCAAAACCACAAATTTAAAAAGCCATTTTGCTACATCCTTCTTTGCTAAACTGGTTAAAATTCTGGCCTTTTCATACTAAGCGCTGAGAGGACCGAATACAGCGGTTTTTAAAGTTAGAGAACTACAAAACGTTTTGTAAGTCTTCTGCTCTTCAGCCGACACATGAAAAAAATATATTGGGTACATATTTAAAAGCGTTTATGTTGAGTGTGTTTGTATGTGCCTTTCTTCGCGAATATGCAGGGCCTTGCTGTTGCGTCGTAGTCGCAATTGTTTTCATTTTTGCTGTGCCACGGTTTATACGAGATATTTTTCCACTGAGCAAAGAGTCAGTGAATTCGTCTAGAATTGCTAAGCCAGCACCGACGCCCGTGACACTTTCTAGATATGTTAACCTTGCTTCCACTTGTTCTGAATGAGATTATGTTTATACAATATGCTTTACGTAAAAAAAAAACTGACCTCTTCTACGAACAACTTTTGCTAGGTTGAGCCCTTAAGCTGTCAACCAATCAGCAGATGTTATAACGCACCTTCCTGACTGGACAATAAGTGAAATCACTTGTTCTGAATATTAATAGCCCTTTGCTTATGTAACTTTTTATAACGTCCTTATTCCCTAAAGAACAACGAATGAAAATAATTTTTTTGTGTGTGCAGCAGAACTTTTTTTTTCAGCGGAGACATGTTGTCATGAGGGAGAAAGCAAATTTGCTCAATTTTTAACTCGTGATCACCAGGTTGAATGAACAAAGTGTCGATTAGTAGAAATGCAGGCATTGTTCGGATGCACAATTACTTCCGAAAAAAAAAAGTTATTTTTGAACCTGCATGTCAAAGCTGCTTTATAGATCACTGCAGCTATCGGTGTCAGTTGCATTCAATTTCTTATATGAATGCTACAAAGACCATGCAGAGACCAAAGCACCATGCAGTAGACATGTAAATATATATATATATATATATATATATATATATATATATATATATATATATATATATATATATATTTTCATGTAGAAAAGCAGAAAAACTCCGTGGAATGCAACGGCCGGAATAATGCGAAAACTTCCAAACGGCGTCTTAAACACATCGGGGCCAGAAATTTCTATCCTGCTACAAGTTGCGTCTCTCGCGTTGATGCATAGCCTCCTATATATATATAGAAAAATATAGGAGGCTATGGTTGATGCCGCTATCAGACATATCGCCGATTCCACCCGCGACTACAGCGCGCGCGACCCTCAAGCCGTGATTCCGACGTTTCGAGGCCGTTGTTTCTTCTCGTTTCGCCATATTGACGCTTTTGGAAGAGAAGTTGCGGAATCCCACGTTGCGCTGACTTGTGACGACACGCATGCTGTCGGATTGGGGGCTCAATCCCATCGCCCGTGGTCCTTTGCCAAGATTGGAGTACGGCATGAATTCGAAGGTAGCTGGCCCATGCCGTCGTCCAACTTATTTACGCTGAGGACGTTGATGAAGTGAAGAACTGCTCCTCATCGAGAACGAGGAATATGGGTTTATTTACAGAAATTAAATCAGTCTAACATGACTGCTTGAGAAAAAGAGTGTATCAGTCTAACATGACTGCTCAAGAGAAGTGTGTCCAGCATTCGCACAACAACAGTTTTTATACACTCGGTCCGCCGGCCATACGAGGCGACGACTCTTCGTTTACTCATCGCCAACTTGCCGCCGCTCCGCAGAACAGTTTACGTACACAAAGGCACACACATTCCGATGCCTGACGCCGGCGTTGGAGGGGTGCCGTTCCGGGAAGTATCGGCGCCAATCGTGGTTAGCTCGTTGTCTTGCGTCTGGACGAGGCCTGGGAAGCAACATAAAACGGCTTTCCCGCGGCAGCTTGTTCATGCGTAGCAGACCAGGTCCGCGCTGGAGACCTCCGGCACCATTGTTCGTCCACCGAACTCGTTCTGTCACAATGGCGATGGGGCTGGTGGAGGGAGGCGGTTTTCAGTACAAAGCCCGCTTCTTCGAACGCCTCCTAACTGCGGCGACGGAGAGTGGGGGATGCGCGTCTTGTCCCCTAGTCGTAATTGGGTGGCAATTTTGCCTTGCAGCTCGCCATTCTTAACAATGCACAGGCGCGTGGAGAGCAGGGTTACTTTTGTTTGTGTTATTCATTGCTGCCCTGCTTGACATGATTCTATGCTTGAGACAGGCAAGAGAGTTAAAGAAAACAACACAACCTCTTAAACAAAGCTGGATGGACTTAAAAAAGAAATCTTTATACCTACTTAAATGGCGCGCCGTTCTCGCCGACAAGAAAGATCGGCGGCGGTGGCGCGGCGAGAACAGTCGGGCGTCGGCGCGCCGACCTCTCGGCGCACACCTCAACTGTTCGCCAAAGCGCTGCATGAGCGAATATCTATCTGCGACGGCTGCTGTAAACCGCGCCACGCGTCAGCCACACGCTGCCTCTCGCGATCTCCCAATTAGCGAGGCAGACGCGCCACACTTCGCTCCGTTTGGAACGTGCCGCACGAGACATATTGTCCGCGCGGCAGAATCGGTCAAAAATTGCTCCAAATCTTCCTCCGCGCTAGCCAACAGAATAAACGCATTAGACACACCATCTTTTTGGTACCGGGGCACACTGAGATTGAGGGCAACCAAAGGGTTGATAGGATCGCTCGCGAGCATACAAACCGAGCGGACTTAAACAGAGATCCTAAGGATTTCATGACAGTGATCCCAACGTACTCTGACATACTAAATTACCATAGAAGGGCGAGGATCAGATATCCCCCGCCCCACAATACACTCACTCAACAACAGGCAGTTTACTGGCGAAAGCTGCAGACAGGAACTTTCCCAAATTTACATATTGTCACGTGGTGGTGACGTTGAAGAACACAGTAGCAATGCTGTGAAATACAAAACTAACTTTTATTGGGCGAACCTGTGCCCACAAAAACAGACTACACTTACAGCACAGCGATAGCGGCCAACACGGTCTCGATCGTCGAAAATCTGATCAGTGGGTCAAGCGCGTCGGCTTTTATAGATCAGTCGTCGAACGTTCCAGAGTAATCGCTGGGACCCGCGTGCGTTCCACAAAGTTCTATATTATTCGCGTTGCGCACACATGCAATCAGATTACACAAGGTTCGGTCAGAGACAGCGGATGGAACCATCCATAACATTCCAGAAACTTCCGATTCACAGGCGCGTCCTGCGCTGCGCGATAACATTTGTTAGGCGGTGAAACGTGTCGCCCGATCAAGACAAGTACACATGGCAATACCCCCCTCTCAAAAAGCATCGACCCGATGCTGCAAACAAACGAAGGTAATAAAGAAGCACTCGTACCAAAGAAAACAACAAAATAAGGAAAGTTCGTCAGCGTCCGCAAAAGGGTTTAAGGCGCACCACGTGGACCACTTCAGATCGTGCGCGGCGCCGCTGTGAATGCGAAATGCCGTCTGGCACGACCTCATAGTCCAGTGCGCCAATACGTCGGATGACCTTTGTTATGATTGGGGGTTCAATCCCATCGCTCGTGATTCGTTGTCAAGATTGGAGTCGGGCATGAATTAGAAGGTAGCTGGCCCCTGCCGTCGTCCAACGTATCCACGCTGAGGACGTTGATGAAGGGAAGGACTGCTTCTCATCGAGAACGAGGAATATGGGTTTATTTACAGTATTTATATCAGTCTAACATGACTGCTTGAGAGAGAGTGTCCTGAGCAGCCGCACAACAGCGGTTTTTAAACACTCGGTCCTCTCCCGATACCCAGGTGACGGAAAACGCCCGTCCAAGCACCGTAGGCGAGTTGACCAGGCACCAAAGGGGAGACGAAGCACCGTAGGGGAGACGAACCGGCACCGTAGGGGCATTCCCCGAACTGCAGCGCGCCCACCGGCCGCCCATTGTCTGGCGTCTTAGTCGGCGCGTGGGAAGGGGTGTCAGTAGACGTTCCCGCGGCTCAGTAACAATAGTTGGTCCGCCGAGCCCGTTTAGTTACAATGGCGACTTCTTCAAACTCGGCTCCAGCGACGGAGAGTCGAGGACGCACGTATTGTTCACACACAGTCGACTTAGTCACGCCGTGGCTAGAGGTGTGCGGCGACGCTCCCGGAATGTTGCCTCCACAGACGCAACTGGTTCGCAAAACTTGCACTGCAGCTGGCCGTTCTTAACACCTTGTAGAGTCCGAAATAGCGTCGCAACAGTTTCTCACTCAGGCCTCGTCGGCGTATTGGGGTCCATACCAAAACACGGTCGCCGGGCTGGTACTCGACGAAGAGTCGTCGGAGGTTGTAGTGTCGGCTGTCGGTACGCTGCTGGTTCTTGATCCGTAGGCGGGTGAGCTGTCGGGCTTCTTCGGCGCGCTGGAGTTAGGTAGCGACGTCAAGATTCTCCTAGTCAGTGACGTGCGGCAGCATGGCGTCGAGCGTCGTCGTCGGGTTCCTGCCGTAAATCAACTTGAACGGCGTGATCTGTGTTGTTTCTTGCACCGCCGTGTTGTAAGCGAAGGTTACATACGGCAGTACCGCGTCCCACGTTTTGTGCTCGACGTCGACGCACATTGCTAGCATGTCGGCGAGGGTCTTGTTCAGGCCCTCCGTGAGACCATTCATTTGCGGATGGTAGGCAGTTGTCCTCTTGTGGCTTGTCTGGCTGTATTGCAGTATGGCTTGGGTGAGCTCTGCTGTAAAAGCCGTTCTTCTGTCGGTGATGAGGACTTCTGGGGCACCATGTCGCAGCAGGATGTTCTCGACGAAAAATTTCGCCACTTCGGCTGCGTTGCCTTTTGGTAGAGCTTTAGCTTCAGCGAAGCGGGTGAGATAGTCCGTCGCCACGACGATCCACCGGACGTTGACGTCGGAAACAGCCCCAACAAATCCATCCCAATCTGCTGGAATGGTCGGCGAAGAGGTTCGATCGGCTGCAGTAATCCTGCTGGCCTTGTCGGTGGTGTCTTGCGTCGCTGACAGTCTCGGCATGTCTTGACGTAACGGGCGACGTCGGCGGTCAGACGCGGCCAGTAATACCTTTCCTGTATCCTCGACAGCGCCCGGGAGAATCCAAGGTGCCCAGCGGTTGGACTGTCGTGTAGGGCGTGCAGTACTTCTGCACGCAGCACTAACGGTACAACAAGAAGGTAGCTGGCGCGGACTGGTGAGAAGTTCTTCACGAGCAGGTTGTTTTGTAGCGTGAACGAAGACAACCCGCGCTTAAATGCCCTAGGGACAACGTCGGTGTTCCCTTCCAAATACTCGACGAGGCCTTTTAGCTCCGGGTCTGCTCGTTGCTGTTTAGTGAAGTATTCCGCGCTTATTATTCCAAGGAAGGCGTCGTCGTCCTCGTCGTCTTGCGGCGGGGGATCGATGGGGGCGCGTGATAAGCAGTCGGCGTCAGTGTTTTCTTCCGGAATTGTATATTACGGTGACGTCATATTCTTGCAGTCTGAGGCTCCACCGCGCCAGCCGTCCTGAAGGGTCCTTTAAGTTAGCTAGCCAACACAACGCGTGATGGTCGCTGACGACTTTGAATGGCCTGCCAAAGAGGTAGGGGCGGAATTTTGCTGTAGCCCAAATGATGGCGAGGCAATCCTTTTCAGTCGTAGAATAATTGCCTTCCGCTTTTGACAGCGACCGGCTAGCATATCACCCGTTCAAGTCCGTTTTTCTCTGGACTAGGACGGCACCGAGGCCTAGGCTACTGGCGTCAGTGTGGATTTCGGTATCGGCGTCCTCGTCGAAGTGTGCAAGTACCGGCGGCGACTGCATACGTCGTTTGAGTTCTTGAAATCGGCCTGCGGTGTTTGCCACTTGAACTCGACATCACATTTGGTTAGGTGTGTTAGCGGCTTCGCGATGCGTGAAAAGTCATTGACAAAGCGCCCATAGTAGGCACACATGCCAAGGAATCTGCGCACTGCCTTCTTGTCGATTGGCTGCGGGAACTTTGCGATGGCAGCTGTCTTCTGCGGGTCGGGGCGTACTCCAGATTTGCTGATGACGTGGCCTAGGAATAGAAGCTCGTCGTAAGCGAAGTGGCACTTTTCCGGCTTCAGAGTAAGCCCTGATGACTTGATGGTCTCTAATACTGTCGCAAGCCGCCTATAAGGTGACCGTCGAAATTCCCGGCGAAGACAACGACGTCATCCAAATAAACAAGACACGTCTGCCACTTCAATCCTGCTAACACCGTGTCCGATGACGCGCTGAAACGTTGCAGGCGCCGAGCACAGTCCGAATGGCATGACCTTGAACTCGTAGAGGCCGTCTGGCGTGATGAAGGCGGTCTTTTCGCGATCTCTCTCATCGACTTCTATTTGCCAGTAGCCAGACTTGAGGTCCATCGAGGAGAAGTATTTAGCGTTGCATAGCCGATCCAATGCGTACCATAGACATCGCACCACCGCCGCCGCGTGCCCAACCCGTGTGTAGCCTACGTCGGTGCGGCGTAAAACGACCGCCTAGGGAACCTGCCTACACACGGCCACGCCCCTTTTTCACGGCGGTGACGAAGTGTCAACTCCAAAAGTTGAAGCCTTAGCTCGGGGTCTCCTATCTAAGCACATAGGAAAGGAGAAATCTTGTTTCGGCAACCACTGCACCGAAATTGATGAAGTTTGTTGGACTAAAAAAAATAATCATAGTAAGTTAAAATCTAGTGACTAGGAAGCGGATTTTCTATTTAGGCCGTAGATTAATTTTACTAACAATTGTTGAAAACTTCAAAATTTATAAAAACGAAACTATCAAGTTTACAGCTCGGTAACTCTGCAATAAAAGACGATATAAAGATACCGTAAAATAGATTTAATAATGCACCTAAAGCTCACAAAATTTATGTTGTGCACCTCTGTGAACTACATTACTAATTTGTGAACAGGCCTTTTGCGAAACCCTTGTAGACACTGTAACAAATCCCCGTAAGCTGTAAGTTAGCATACCAAATTTCTCCGCTTTAGATGCGCTAACCGATGCAGTTTAAAGAACTGCGATATCTGTTTTGCGTACAAAGTTACAGATTTGTGAACATTGTGCTAGTACATTTCTCGAGCTACCAAATTTTGGAAATTCCTGTAAGAAATATCGGGCCCTAAATCAAATTTCCGCTTCTATAATCACTGGCGTTTAACTTTCTCTCTCAAATGCAAAACATATTTCATTAAAATCGGTCCAGCATGGTTGTCTCAGATAAGCATTTCTGCGTTTTACATGTATTTGAATAGGCGGCATCGGCGTTGGGCCCAAGTTAAAGCTTCCTCGTATACAACTAGAGTGTACTATGTTTTTTATAGTTTTCTGCGGAAAGATATAACCTTTCTTTTAAGCTACACCTGAAAGCAGACCGCCACGCTGAGCATAAAATAAAGCTGTGACAAATGAACCTTCGCTGAATGGAGGGCGAGTTTCTACGCACGCGCTTTGAGCAATGTTTCCCAACGCGAAAATGTGCGGGCCGACGTCGACGATTCGCGTGCACACAAAAAGCCACGGGGTCAGCGTTCAGTGCACGCGCAGGCAGAGGCCACTCTAGCGCAGGATGCCTTGGGGTCGCGGCGCTGGCATCGAGGCACCCCAAAGTAAGCGGTTGCGATACACAAGTTGCAATATACTGCAGTGCAAAATACGCACTGAGCAATCGCTCAAATTTATAATTTATGCAGGCGATGAAAGCTCGTTAGCAGTGAGGTATGCAGCGCCATAAAAAAGTATGCTGCATTCTGATTTTGGCGCTTTTTCTTGAGCAAAAATCAAGTAGTGGTCAAGAAAGTAGTATAGCTTTATTGGAGATAACAAGCTATACTATATGTACGCTCTTGCAATTCTTTTTTGATAATATCGCGCGACGGCCGACTGCACGGCGGCTCAGTGGCCCTGTAGCGGCGATGGGCGGCGGCATCGGCGACAGTAACTTCCAGTTAGAATTTACTCCGCTACGCTGTTCGCTTCAGGAGTGCCCCTTTCTGCTACAAGGCCGCTGATACGGCGTAGGGTCGACGATCGCGCGAGATTATTTTTTTAAAAATGCATCGTATTGATTTTTTTTAGCAATTACATGCATATATGCATCAGCCGGCCATTTTACGCCGCAAGGTAAACTTAATAATATTTGGGGTTTTATGTGCCAAAACCACTTTCTGATTATGAGGCACGCCGTGGTGGAGGACTCCGGAAATTTTGACCACCTGGGGTTCTTTAACGTGCACCTAAATCTAAGCACACGGGTGTTTTCGCATTTCGCCCCCATCGAAATGCGGCCGCCGCGGCCGGGATTCGATCCCGCGACCTCGTGCTCAGCAGCCCAACACCATAGCCACTGAGCAACCACGGCGGGTGCAAGGTAAACTTCTGAATTAAGATACAAAGAAAAGAGGAATGCATCTTTTCAAATCGCCACGCAAAGAATGCTCGAATTTCATTTCAAGCCGAGCAGTTAAACGCGTGTAATCACAAACAGGGGGTCACAGCACAGCGCAACAATCACCTTGTTGATGACGAAGTGGAGCGGTGCACCCTTCCAGCAGCACGTGAGAACGTAATCGCCGGGTCGCGAGACGCAGTCTCGCACCAGGAAGCCCCCGTCGACGGTCATGAGCTCCTCGGCACGCTGCCGCGGGATGGTGCCGTGGTACCACGCATGGCTGCGCAAGTCCCGGCTGTCCAGGCCCAGCTCCCATTCCAGCGCTTTCCGCAAATCTTCGGATGGTGTTTCGCTGGTCACGGGCGTCTCCTAATATAAACAACGAGAGCCGCATTTCAGGAATATGCGACGAGAGTGCATGGTTACGGCGTTCTGCCACGAAGCGCATGGTCGCGGTTTCGAATACCGGCCGAATTCCGGAGGGAGCAGAATGCTAAAATGCTTGTGTACTTATATTAGGCGTGATAATTAAATCTTATCCGCAGCACTTGACTACAGTGCATGACATAGCCCGTTGCTCTGAAAAACATAAATGTTTACCGGTAAAAAAAAGAAGAAGAAAACAACATCATGGTGCAGTAAAAAAGAAGCAAGAACTCGAACTGGCAACATTGCTGGGCTTGTATAGTACAAAAAAGACAGAACACATAAATATACTGCGAAATTCGTGATGTAATGGTGGCGTTATCGGCGTCGCAGATTGCATACGAAATTAAAATGGGAAAATTTCGTCTTCGTATATCTCTGCTACCATTTTACTACGTAACTCTTCCGCCGAGGGGGACAAATGCAATTAGCGTTGAGTATACCACATTAAACAAACTTCATGCTCGGCTCCGGCAAGCTATTTTTTTGGTCCACTTTCATATCCCTTTTCCTTGTTGTTTTCTATATTTCGATACACTACGAGGGCGAATCAAAGTCTTTGTCCCTATATTTTAGCCAAAGTACGCCTATACATGTAAACTCAACACATCCATTCCCAGCGGTGGACCTTTCTTAGACTGTCCCGGCCTTATCTGCCGGTAGCTCCGCGCCACGGCGCTGCTGTCAGTTGTTGAAGATGGCGGCTGTGTTTCACACGTCCACGGCGTACGAGCAAAGAAGTGTGATTCGTTTTCTATTCAGCAAGGAACGAGCTCACATCGAAATACACAGGGAAATGTAGCCCACGTATGGGGAAACGTGTCTTGCGTTGAGCAGTGTGAGGTGGTGGTGTTGTGAGTTCACAAAAGGCCGCAAAGACTTGCGTGACAATAAGCGTTCGGGGAGGCTGCGTGGGTACGAATTCTATCACAGAGCCATCTCAAATTTGGTGCTGCGATGTTACAAATGTCTGAACCGGTGTGAGGACTATGTGAAAAAGTAGTGTAAGATACGTAGAATAGTACGTATACGTGTGAGCACCTGTATGTGCCTTATTTTGGTTAATTAAAAATTGGGGCAAAGACTTCATGATTCGCCCTCGTATAACGGTTAATTTCCCCTATGTACACCTTCGTTGGCACTCGCGTCTTTTCGGCCCTAACCGGTTAACCGGGATCAGCGTGGTTAACCTCCCTGCCTTTCCCTTATGACTTATCTCTCTCTTTCTCTCATCCCCTATGTTTTCTCTCGCTTCTTTGTTTTCTTCATGCGGTTGTAATTAGCAAAAAATCGCGCACTTCGGTTCTCCTTACTCCTTCTCGTTCATGTATCTATTTAGTGTCCCTCTTGGAAACATTTTGACGGAGAGTTGGAGCCAAATATTGTTGTAGTTTAGTAAATTTTAAGAAATAGTAGCGAGCACGTAAGCACGTGTGTCGAAATATACGGAGTCAAAGTTTTTCTTCGCTTCATTATAGGCAGCCATGACTGACAAGTGAGCGGACCGATTATTATTTTTTTCTCCTTTAGCCGCAAAGCTGATAAGTCACTATCAACTGCGTCGTGTATGTGTATAATATCGCTCCAAGCAGTCCCGGTGCCTAACCTCCACTGCGCCACGTGATGCCCACCTTTTCGAGAAATAAAGCGGATCGGTCGCAAACTCCCACAACGTTTACGATTCTTCGGAAGACTACACAGTTGGGTAAGCCGCAGACAATGATTACCTTAAGGTTTGCGGCAAACGGCTCTACAACGAAATTACCTGTATAACGAAGGATTCGTTATGCCCCGACCGAATTTCTATCTTACGTGTGTACGGTGAGCGGATAAACAAGGAAGATAACTCCAACTTATCTGCCTATACAACGAAGAAATTCAGGCGCCCCAACGGCTGATTTGTTGCTTTACAACGAATGCCACGTAGCGGTACCACCCTGCCCTCCGCAAACGCCACTTTGCTGCACTCTGCGCTAGCGCTAACGGTAGCGCTATAGCGAAACACTTGACGGGTGCACCGATGTCAGCGAACGTTAGTACTGCTGCACTGCTTCAGAAATCGCTCAATCCGTAAGCTGCTAGTTGTAACACATAAGTGGATGTGGTGGCTGACGAATACGTCGTAGTTGATGACTACGTGATGATGTTATCGGATACATGACGACCGACGAAGTCTTGAAAGGTTTCTAGAGCCGAAAAGACGCGAGTGCCAACGAAAGTGTACCAATGATAGAGCCTGTTAACGAACGAAAAAGTTTTGACGGCAAAGAAGGTGATAGCTGCATTCGACGATCAGCAGCTTTTACCTTGCGTCGCTCCCGCGTTTCGCCGCGGAGCAAGTCGTGAATCTCGCTGCAATGAGATGGGTTGAAGAGTCAATTTGCACTCGCACATTCCGTCAGACGAAGTGTGCACAAAACATAGCGACTCATTTCACTAAGTATCTTGCATTCATGTTAAATACAGGTGTTCTCTTGTTGAATGCGTTTAGTCTGCTCTACTGTGTGCGGTACGGCGCGCGATCTTTACACCGATGTGACCTGTATAACGACGGATTTTAGAGGTCCGAAAAACCTCGTTATAAAGGCCTTGCAAGGCCTTCATTGCAACCATAAAGGTTGCAGTGAAAATTAATCATAAAATTTAGTTATTTACAAGCGTAGTTTAGTTATTTATATGACGTAGCGCACTTGATGTGCGTCACCACACACTGTATGCCCGCCGCGGTGGCTTAGCGGCTGTGATGTTGCGCTGCTAAGCACGAGGTCGCGGGATCAAATTCTGGCAGCGGCGGCCGCATTGGGGCGAAATGCAGAAAAGCCCGTCTCCCGTGCATTGGGGACATGTTAAAGATCCTCTGGTGGTCAACATTAATCCGGAGTACCCCACTGCGGCGTGCCTCATAATCAAATCGTGGTTATGGCACATAAAACCCCAGAATTCAACCATATGCTGGAAAGCCGATAACAGCTTGCCTTATCTTTTGTGGGTGTGTGTGTTTTCATCTTAAGACATTTGGAGGACGCTAAGAGCTTCGCCTTTAAAAGTGGAACGCAATAGCATTCAAAGGTCCCTGACCGCTCCTCACGCTTCCCGGCAACTGCAGCGTATGTAACCGTAATGTATATTGGGAAACGCTGGCCGCGAACGCTATGCACGAAGGCGGGATTTGTGGTAGAAACACGGCCTCTTGCTTGGGCTGCGATGAGGTAGAGTTACTGTATATGCTACCACAGGTAGTGGTAGCATATACAGTAACTCTACGATGAGGCGGAGACGAGCGCCAGCTGGAGGTATTGCAAGGAACCGGGCGCGCCGCTCCATGGCCCCCGAGACACCCACGCGCCGGCGTGCGCAAATGGCGGACGCAGCGGTCGGTCTGGGAATTGTGGAAATGCTGCAATTTTTTTTTCGTGTAACAGAATTATGTTTTCTCGTATAGCCAGAATACAATCCGAGAGCTATCATGTCTGTAGGTTGTGTGTATGTTGTAGTTTACAATTTTCCCACGTATTTTAGCTTGGAAATCCAATTAATTCAGTAAATTCCTTGCATCACATGGATAGCCTGGGTATGGGTGCTTCTGAAATCATTTTTTTTGCCATAACGACGTGCGACGCCAGGTTTTCTGCGACACGGGCTCCTGTGCAGTAGAATGAAAAAAAAAAAAAAAACTCGAATCCCACAGCCTGGCTCCGAAGACCATTACAAATTAAAATGGTCTGTGTAACACTTGCTTCGCATGGTGATGTGGGCAACCACGATATCTCGACGTGTTGAGTTTGCTGAATGAAAGCACAGTGAACAAATAGGTGGCGCACCATGCTAGATCTGTGACTAGAAGCAGCGGTCGAGGTGGAGCCTGATCGCACCAGCGACACTGGCGAGACAGTGGAGTGCACCAGTACGTTGGGGTACGAAACTGTCTTTCCTCCAAGGTTGGGTGGCCTGGAAAGAGAAATACGCAGCACTTAATCACCGGATATACAAAGCTGCCCACTCTTCATGAGGACATTGCCTTGCTATGAGCAAAATAATATTTCTGGTGAAAGTAATGTTTCTAAATGTTCTAGGCATGCAATAACACAAATGTTTACAGTACGTAAAATAATACAGTAAAGTCTTGCAGATCCTGCCTAACCCTGGATATGGTCAAGAAAGTCTCATAACTGTTGTCCATGTCATTTGCGACAGCGTAGAACGTAAATTTTGTCAATGTGAAAGAATAAGAACAGGAAACTGGCACCTTACACGTTCCACATAACATTATGACTTCCCACCTAACCCTAGATATGGCCAAGAAAGTCTCATAACCGTTGTCCATGTCTTTGCGACAGTGTAGAACGTAAAATTTGTCAATGAGAGAGAATGAGAACAGGAAAGTGACACCTTACACGTTCCAGATAACATCGTAGCTGTTTCGCAGCAAAATGTTTGTTTTTCGATATAAAATGTTACACCTGTTTAGCTGTAGAATGTTTCGGTGCTCTTTTTGTGCACCTACACTGGCATTAGCTCACTGAGGATTTCTATCTGGGGGTGGTAGAAATCGGAGGGCTGGATTGGGGGGAGCGGGGGGGGGGTGCTTACCCGCCCTCCTTTTGATAAGCCACTGCTTACTGGTGCTTCTAGTGTAGAAATTGTACAAGTCAATAGACTCATTACCACTGTCTGAGAATGATCAGCATAAACACTGCATGATCTTTAGAAGAGCAGAATTTTGGGGCAGTTGGTGATACATACATGTGTGACTACGGTGAAGCGCAACAGAAGGGGCCAAGGGAAGGAGAGACAGACGGGACAAGCGCATTAAGTCAATTGAACACCGAAACACGGATATTTAAACACCAAGCAGAACGCACAATAAACGCATGAAGGAATAAAAAAACCGACAACTTCGCGACACATCTGATGTGATGACTAGAGTTGGGAAAATCTGGACAAGAACATTACCAAAATCTGGACATAAAACACAAAGAAATTGGGACACGTTGAGGGAGTGTGCATCGAGCACGAAATTACGTTCAGCTTCTTTTTACCGCTTTATTCTCTACCACTGAAATTGTTACGAACACCTCGAGGTTCCGCTCTCAACCCGTGTCTTTTTTCTGGACAACGAGAGCTCCACTCCGGTATAAATGAATACTTATCAAAGGTTCTCCAAGACGCATAGCTGCATCCGCACATGTCAAGTGCATACAATGCTCGGAGGGAAAGAGCTAAGAAGCCCGAAAAAGACACAAACAAATGCTGTTTCTTTTTTTCTTGCATGAGCTCAACGTATACAACATTGCGGAACTTGACAGCCCCATCGATATCGCTTGAATGAGTTGGTGTAGTACAGCTCCGTGTAGTAGAACTCCGTGCAGCATACACTACAGTGCACACAAGACAGAAATAATTATTGCGTGTCAATACACAATAGTCGGAAAGATTTACGCGAAACTTCTTACGTTTCGATAGTACGTGTCTGGAATGAAAATGAAACTATTTGCTATAAGGTCAACCTTTCACTTTAAGAGCTGTTCTGAAAGCGGACGCATACCCGTCATGAACCACTTTGGCGGGCGCCGAATGGCACATGTTACAAATTGAATAAATGTGGTACTTTCACTACTACGGAAGACAGTTTACAGCAGAAGTAATACGGACATCGTGGGCACAAATGCAGACAAAACGACTAGGCTAAAATATTTATTGCGGTCGAATGGCAAAGTTAGTACAAGCACGCCTATTAAACCACTGGAAACAATATAAAAAACCTGGACAACGTGGGCAATCTAGCTTTTCGGAACAAGAAAACTGTTGAAAACCGGTTTCAAGAAGTTTGGTAGATGCATGCATATAGCCGACACTAACAGTGGGGGATTTTTCGAAACCGGGACTTGTCCCGGAAGTCTCGGCTCTATAGTGATGACCCTGCCGTTATTTGTAGTCGTACACATGAAGGAGCCGATCGGTCTAGTGATCATCGCCGTGTTCTGCATGAATGCGGAGCTACCTACTGTTTCTGTATAATTTATTTATATTTGGCTACATGTGCCGGGAAACCAAACACAACTGTTTAATTAGAACAGTCAAAAGGTGTCATTTGGAAGGAATAATTTGTTAATTTGTCTTTCTTGCCAGGTGTACAGCAGCCACAGCACCTCTGCGCGTATAGTAGGAGCAAAGTCCGCAAACGCTTAAGCGCCCATATAATATTCTTTTTTTTTTATGCTCAAAAGTGATGACACTCAAAAATGATGGTGTGATGATATTTGAACGGATTTATACCAACTCGCGTACTTTAAAAAAAATGAAGAACCAATCCCGGCTGCTATCCAAGGATGCATTTAGCATGCCTTGGGAGATGATTATTTGTGGCACTATGTTGTACTATATTTTTTATTTCGTTTATTTTCACCTTAAAGGCCCGGAGGCATTACATAAGGGAGGGCGTTAATCCTTGTGACAATGTTAGAACAAATGTACAGAGCAGTAAAGAAGCAACAATAAACAAAAACAAGCCAGGAACAATTGAACGTCGTGTTGGAGTAAGGGTGGGTAGGATCGGTAATTAAGCAATGTGGTTATTTAACATTTCGCGGAGCGTTTTACGGTCAGTGCATGACACGATATCTTCTGGGAGATGGTTCTAATGGGTTATTGCATCAGGGAAGAATGAAGTGTTTATGGCAGATTATCGGGTGTTAATGTGCGCTGTGGAACGACTGTGGCTTAAGCGAGAGCATGTACGTAAGGGTGGATTTAACAGGGAATGCCTGCAGTGTGGACGGTAATAAAAGGTGTGAAGCAAGTAGAGACGAGAGACGATCCGGCGGGAAGTGATGGTAGTTCAAGTGTACGTTTTAGTGTGGTTATGCTGGTTTCACGAGAGTAATTGGAAGTGCAACCGAGCAGCGCGATTTTGTATTGCTTCTATGCCACAGGTAAGATATGATTGGGAAGGGTGCCAGATAGATGACGCATATTCTCACTGCGGACGTACGAATGTTAAACATGCTAGCTTTTTTATTTCTGGTAATGCGGCTTTCAGGTTACGTATTAAATATCCAAGGGTACGTGAATCATTAGAACAGATGATGTCAATATGAGTTGACCACGATAGTGTCGATGTCATGTGAACGCCGAGGTATTTGTAAGACGGGGCATGATTGACAGGAGCTGAATTTATTGTGTAGGTGTGACTGCTTAAGCTGTGGTTGCGGGTGAATGACAGAGTTTTGCATTTAGTAAGGTTAAGCGGCATGAACCCTTTCTCGCACCATACTGCGATGGAATCGAGATCCTGTTATAGTGCGGCGATTTCATTCGTGCCTTTGATAGGGGAATATAGGACGCAGTCGTCCACGAAAAGGCGAAATTTATTCTTAATGTTAGCAGGTAAGTCCTTGATGTAGATGAGGAAAAGTAGAGGCGATAAACCATCGCCTTGTGGCACACCCGATGTTACGCTGCTAAGGGACGAATTATGGTTATTTGCAGAGGTAAACTGTGTGCGCCCTTTTAAGAAGTGTTCAAGCCAGGTAAGCAAGCTATTTGGGATTCCGGTAGATGCGAGTTTTTGAAGTAGGTGATTGTGGGAAACGCGGTCGAATGCTTTCGAGTTTTCCAAGAAAATGGCATCACTCTACAAATGAAGGTCCATGAATTGCAGAATGTCATGAGTGAACTCGGCGAGCTGGGTCTCGTATGAAAATAGTTTTCTGAAGCCGTGTTGGTGAGGGTAAAAGAAGTTGATAGATTCCAGGTGAGCCATTAGGTTGGATGATATTATATGTTCTAGAAGTTTGAAAGGAATGCTGGTCAGAGAAATTGGGCGATAATTTATAGCGCGGGAGCGGTCGCCAGTCTTGGAAGATTTGTACGACTTGGGCCTTTTTCCAGTCGTCGGACAAGTTCTCAGTCTTTAAGAATTGCATAAATATTAGGTGCAGTACCTGGCTAGAAATGTTACTGGTGTTAACAAGTATTTTGGTGTTAATGCCATCACACCCAGCTGAGGTGGTTACTTTTAGCGAATTAATGAGGCTACATATGCCGTCAGGGTTGATCTTGATGTCTGGCATTAATTTTACTGAAAGTGGTGGTATTGGTTCAATGGGAACGTCATTAGTGTTGGAGAAAACTGAGGTGAAGTAGTCCTTAACATTTGACGCGCATTTCTCCGAGTTAATGAGATTACCATCCGAATCTGTTAGCTCAGTCTGTCTAGTATGTGTCTTAACTGAAAGTAAGCGCCAGAATTTATTGGGGTTTGATCGTAGAATCGTCAGAAGGTCATGATTAAAGAAGTTATCTTTGGCTATCATCAGCTCCTTAATATATTGGTTAGCGCACAGTTCGTACTTTCCCCATGTTTCTGAGTTATTTCTAAGTTTGGCTTTTCTGTAAAGCCTTTTCTTTTTAGTAAGGAGAGGTTTTAGCCATTTATTAAACCATTCATTGTTAGAGTCGGATTTCACGAGAACTGTTGGTGTGTATTTAGCTTCCAAGTTGAGTAATACATTCTTATAGAGCTCCCAGTTGCTATCGACAGTTCTTGATATGTAAGACTGCTGCAAACCATTTTAAAAAATGTGCATTTCGTTACTTATGGCGCCAATGTCTGCCTTTTTGTAATCTTTTATTATTTTTGTTGTGGGTGACTCTGTTTAAGCGCTGTATGGGTTATGGGTGGCGTTCCCCATACCACCGTGCTATGGTGCCTGAATGCTCTCCTTTTCGCCCCCGGAGGGAGAGCATGCGAGAATCCTATGCCTTACCCGCACGCGGGAGCCAGCCGCGGTATATACTTCGAGAGCCTCAAGAACCAGTTCGAAACCCCGTGCAGACGCTGCGACCATGCAGAGGCGCAGCTTCTCAACGACAGCGTCTCAAAATGCTAGCATGTCACGGGGGTAGAATGCGAGAGCGCTCCCCTTACCACCGTTCGGTTTTTACCGTTGTGTTAGACTGCAATAGCTTCGAGATCGGACCACGAAAAAAGGCTAGACAGTCAAGAAAATCCCCCTAGCCCCCCCTCCCCCCCCCCCGCAAAAAAAAGAACAACTGGAGATTTGGTATGATGAAAGTAATCAATTGAATTGAACCCGGATCCCGCTCAGCGAAGAGCCAAACGGCAAACTACAAATGAAACGACTTTGTTGGCAGTTCTGCAGTCAAGCGAGCTTGGCAGCTGTCCGCGGAAACACCTGCTATTTAAGGTCGTCAAGTTGCATGTAGGCTACACAGCGCGACATTACATTGTATGCAGTGTACAACGCTTAACCAGTCGGCGTCGTACGCTCGTACGACCGCACATTGCGTGCGGTGTGCGCGAAGGCAGCGACAGCCTTTCTCTCGACAGCGTTCTCCTGTGGTTCTCCGCCGAGAGGCGTTTCGGTGAAGGGGCTCGCCGCCAACTCTCTCTCGAATCATGCAAGAGGCGCATCCCGGGCAGGTTCAGTGGCACCGGGCGCGCAACTCAGCCGGGCAGGCAACTTCGCAATAACCCAATTACCGTTGCTGTTACACCGCCGCTCCCTAGGCATAGAATATAGCGTTGGCGGAGAGGGTGTGCAGACAGAAAGGGAGAGCGACACGCAAAGTTTAGTAGCGGCCGATACATGCATGCGCCGCCAGAGAGGACAGGGGCGGAGGATTCGCAACGCCGATGCGGCGGCCTCGCTCGGTCGCTGCTATCACAGCACACACGCCCGAATTAATGGCTGGAAATGATAGAGGGCGTAGGGGGCACCGCTGGGGCAAGCTCGTGAAGTAAGATAAAGAAAAACCTGAGTACCATCAGAGCGCGACCACGAGACGCCCGTTCACCACTCTTCTTTGGCGAGGGAGAGGAGCAAGTACTATAGTGAAGCATGCATGCATGCACGTGCACCGCGCTCGTGGCGTAAGCTCTCAGTCTTGGCACACGGATAGCCCGCTGTTATCGCCTCGCGGACGACGACAGGACACAGGACGGCAAGGAGGATGCAAATATCCAACAGCTCAACGAGTCTGACCCATACGATGCAGTGTTCGGCCGGCGCTCAAAAGGAAAGGCGCTGTATGAATCCATACGGTGTTTTAATGAGAACAGAAAGCGCTTGCAGGAATATTTCGACGCGAGACACAACATGACTCAGAAAAACGAACCCCACAGAAGTAGGCGGTGGAGAGCAAAACCTTATTTAGCCGTGGTAGAAGCGGTTTTATATCATATGTCACGTCTGCGCCGTACGGTGGCGCCAGATTTTATAGTCACGTGTTCCCAGAGCCATGAATGATTCCCTGGGCGCACTATGCGCACCAATAAAAAGCCCTATATTCGCGCAGATCTATTCCTAAAGTCTCCGGCTAAATTTATTTTCGATCTTAACCAGGGGTAGGTTATTTCGACGACAATTATGCCACCAACGAAAAAAATTCATTCGTACTGTGTCTTGGGGAGAAAAAGGTCTCGACAGCGCTCTTCTTGGAGAGAGAGATAAATGTTAGTATAATTTAGTCCCTATATAGTCCGGAGGTAGTGAAGGGCAGGTGTTAGATGCGACGTAAAGAACAAACCAGCGCAACAACGAAAGCAAGCGTCGGTTCCTCATATCTATCACTAAACTGCGTATAATCAAGCAGGGGGCGATGAATGTGCTCGGCACAATAGAGATGAAATTTTCCCGATGCCATACGTTCTTAAGTGAGCCTCAATGCATCCTTGGCAAGTCTGAGCAAACCAAGATGTGAAGAGTCAGTTTCTCTTTCCTTTTTGGCATCCAGGCGGAACATCTTACATCGCACTTGGTCAACTTCGCGGGTTGTGTCAGTTTCACATTTTCCTTGTTACAAAAATGCCATTGTGTCAGCTACTGTTAAAAGAGTCGAAAAGACGTGCTCCGGCTGCTTTTAGCCTCACACGCTGTCGTACCTCCTCGCTTCTTTAGCGGTGATGAGGGTTTGCTAAACGAACAACTTCGTTAGCGCATACGCGCCTCTGTGCGGATCGCGGGCGCGCACGTCAAGCAGCGCCATTGAGAACGTCGACAGAAGAACGCGGCAAGCTTGTGGACCACGCGAGCCTGGGGAGAACCCCTCCACCCCTCCACCCCCGACCCGCCGGCAGCACGCTTTGTTATGACAGTGCTGACGGCAGCCAGATGCCCAGCTGGCCTCGTGTTCTTCCTTGTCGTGCTGAGCGTTTCTCTCACTGTCCCTCCATCTCGTTCTCTTTCAAGGCAACTTCCACCGGAAGGGCCTATATCCCAACGCACACGCTCGCTGGGTGGTCAACACGCGCAACACTCCAGCGCAATTAACACAACACGGCTGTTATCCTCTGCACTTTTTGTTCGTGACAATGCAAAGCTGCCACGGGCTTTTGCATATTACATGTTTAGGACGTTGAGCGATATAGAAGCGTTGAGTGCGAGCAGCGCATTCGCTTCGGGGAAAGACTGGCGCGGATGCACTCTCGAGCTATCCACTCTTTCAAAAATTAAAATGAATTAAATTATGGAGTTTTACGCGCCAAAACCACGATACGATTATGAGGGACGCCGCAGTCGGGAACTCCGGATTAATTTTGACCACCTGTGGTTCTTTAACGTGCACCTAAATCTAATAAGCACCACAGGTGTTTTTGCATTTCACCCCCATCGAAGCGTGGCCGTGATTAGATCTTGCGACCTCGTGCTTAGCAGCGTAACACCAAGCCAGTGAACAACCACGCCAGGTCATCTACTCGTGCACCATACGGGGTTTGTGTAAGAGATTGTTTTTCAGGCAAGCGACCATGCAGCCAGCGTCAAACGCACGAGTGTTTCCGCAGCCTCTGCTCCGTGCTGTGCGTGCAGGAGCGAAAACATTCGCGTGCAGACAAAAATAAATTGTTAGTCCAGTCATGGCCTCGTGGTTGAGATTACGCTTTGGCTGAGGGAGGATGTGGGTTCAAAACCCCGCTGTCGCTGGTTGCCCACCGGTTATCCAAATGGGCGTATAGGCTTCCCCCGGCCCGACAGGCGGATTTCCTTAGGGGTGAATTGTCCTGGGGCATACGAGCCCGCGCAATACAAATCTCGTCGAACCCCCGTCGGCACAGAAAAACCACGAAAAAGGGAGTATGGAACGTTCTTATGGCGGCTATTTTCCTAGGGTATCCGAAAGCACCTATTAGCGGAGACGCCCTCGGGTTGGAGATAAACACCCCTTTCCCGGCGTTGAGGTCACGCGTTAATGGCCGAGCTGCAGGCCAGGAACGCGCTCGCACCAATTCTACCGGTAGGTACCGGTAGGTACAATTTTACCGGCAGCTCTAGTCTGCCTCTCACAGCCGGGGCGGATGCTGAGGCCGTCTGTGGTTGGACAAGAGGCGCAAAGAGCCCACGCCTAGAGGTATCTACAGGACCCCCTCTCGAGATGCGAAACCCCACAAGAAGCCGAACACCAGGCTTGGGGACATCTCCATCCAGTAGAAAAAGCGGTGAGTTTCCGGCGGTGTCCCCCCCCCCCCCTTTTTTTTTTTAACGCGTGGTTACGAACACCGTCGAGATGTACCTGGGAATGCAGAATAAAACGATCGACTGATCCCTTCGTAGGTCTATCACTTCCAAATACGGAAAGTTTAGCTCATTTCGCGTGCAACGGCGCCACTGAAAAAAAATCGCGGGACCGCAACATTCATATGGGAACGTATTACCAGCGAAGCTGTTTAGGCTGCACGCATGGGCTGCATACATTACGAAATCATACATCCGCCTTTTAATACGGCACCACGCTACGCCGACACAAGTGCCGCCGCAGTCACCGCACCTGCGTCCATGCATATGCCACAACCGCTGCAGCAGCCTCGCCGTCACCTCCGACGCGCGTGACGTTATAACCACAGAAGCCCAAGCAACTTGCACAGGAGCTGTCGCCACACCCTTTCCCCCTCTCATCATTCGCCAAAAGGACTTCAAACAAATAAAGCGCACGAATGCCAACTAGCTACACGAAGTGCACTTTCAAACATATATATATATATATATATATATATATATTGTTACTCTGACATCGCCGAATATATGTGGTTCTATTTGGACCCATGATATTAAACTTATTTTTGGAAGTTGGCGGAGTGCTTGAAGCTTTCACCTCCTTCGCGGGTCGGTGGTTCGGTGCACACATTCATGTCGCCTGTATACGGACATAAGCCGGCCAGGATATCCCCTCTTGGAACGCATGCGGGGCATGCATACAGGGGCTAGAGGTAAACAGCTTCGCTGTAAAAAAACGAAGACGGCTATTGTGTTCACCATGTCTATTTTTCCGTCTTCGTTTTTTCTGTGACGCCATTACACCAGAGATGGGCCTATAGGTCTGTTCGATTCGCCTGCACTTTCTGAACCATTTCAGGAGGTGCTGAACTTAGATATTCGTTTCAGCAGTTCAACATGGCGGCATCTGCACGGCGCCATTCGTTCCACAGAGCACAGGCTTCACGGAGGACGAGTTCACAGCATTATCTGCGCTCGTGAGATAGGTAGTGCAGGGCTCGTGCAGGTCATACCGTGCCGGTTCAGCACGAGTAAGAACTGGCCTTGAACTGCCATAAACTAGTTCACGAAGCGCACAGCGAGTCGGATGGATCTTATCACTCGCGCATGACGCACAAAAAGGTTCCTAGCAGGGCGAGGGGCTTCGTGGGAAGAAAGCAGCCGAGTAAAGCGAACGCGGGGACATGGATGTAGGAAATGAGTGGAGAACTATACTTGAGGTGATTCGTTGCCGCATGTTAACGTGTTTCCATTTAGGGAGACTCGCCGCTGCATTCTAGGCTTGGCGGAGAACGCCATGAAAAACATGGCGGGAATATTGAAAACCGACCAAGTCGTAGGACAATGTACCGTTTCTTTCTTATTTCTGTTTTAAACCTTAACATATTTCTTTAAGAAACCACATGCGGCAGCCCTATTCCGGTACTTCGGCTGCATTAGTGAAGAGGCGGATATTACTTTTACATTAAATTGCAAGCTGCATTTAGCTAATTAACAAAATCCCACTACTTCCTTCAGGGCACATCCAAGAAAAATTGGGAATTGAAGTCGGTCAGTCTTCGAGGCATATCCATTCGTACCCTATCGGAAGGACTATTCGAGTAGTAAAACCTTCGAATCGAAGAACGAATACTCGAAGGAAATACTGGTTCGAATATCAAATTGAATATTTTTTCATACATAAAATTTATAAGAGAATGAGTGGTGGGATAAAAACTTCATTATTATCAAAGATTACGGCTATTCTTCAGTGCATGTACTGCTGTGACAGCTTAACCAAACCGCTTTGACGACATAAAAATGGAGGGTGACCATGTTGTGTGATATGTAATGAAAGATGCGCAGCTAGATTCGAGTAAAGCAAGAGTAATTCCTTGGTTAACCTCTCTGCATTTCTTTCTTTGTCTCTATTTCTAAAAGTGTTGTCAATAGATCTTACCGGAGCATGCATATATATATATATATATATATATATATATATATATATATATATATATATATATATATATATATATATATATATATATACACACACACACACACACACACACACACACACACACACACACACACACACGGAGGGCGGGGGCAGCCAGATTAGAAAGAAATTGTAAGGCGATTCAACCACAAGTTGAAGTCGATGAAAGAAGGAAGTCTTCCTGAGTGAGTTGGGGGTGACATATGTGGGCGGAGTCATCGCACCCAGTACTCTAACGCGTCAACCCTCGGTTGAGGGGAGCAGGAGCGTCGGACTCTCGCATTTCTTTTACTGCGGTATCTTCGGGATCGGCACACACATTTAGATTGCAGAATTTCCAGGATCGGCCCACATTTTGACGTACGTTGGCGTGTTAATTATTTCAAATAATTTTGGGGGTTTTACACACCAAAACTACAATCTGATCATGAGGCACGCCGTAGAGGGGGGAAAGCGTCCAAGCCGTAATGGTTGCGGTATCGGGCTTCTGTGTTACAGTTCCTCTGTTTGAATGCGGCCGTCGGACATTTTTTTATGGATTGATTTATTTAAGAATTGACAGTTTCACCTCAACGGCAAGCCGTTGACAGCAATGGCAATTGTTCAACGTTGTGTTGGGCTCCTAGGACAGTGCTCAAAGAATATGCGGGTGCGACATCTTGGCGCGACGCAGCACTCAAGACCACTCCTGCATTGGCAGAAGAAGTAACAGCACCTGTCAGCTACGAAACGTCTCGCAACGCGGGCGTGATGACTAGCGCCGCCAGTGGTGTTGCTCCTCGCGACGCACGTGGAGGCGAGACCGACGGGAAGCCGTCAGTGTTCGGAAAGCAGGCCAAGCGTCTTTACGCGCTGGCTTGCATGCTGGAAATTCTTAAGGACGCTCTATCGTGTGTGGCATAACGTTTAGAGTAGTGGGCTTCTGTGCTGGCGGTTTTGTGATCCAATCGCGCGGGTGGACATCTTTATTTGTTAATTTATTCGTGGATAGTGTGCCCCAGCTAACGTCAGCCAAGCTGTTCAACGAAAAAAAGAAAAAAAAAGAAAGAAGGTGCAAGATAACATTTCAATACCCACGGTGTTCGGTCGTCAGAATCATTACGAGCGAACACTGTAGGTCTTATAATTGCATCTTGCACCGTGTTTAATATGTCTGGTTTTTTTTTCTTGTTTTTTTTGTTTTGTTTTTTGTCCGTTGAACAGCTCGGCTAACGTTAGGTGGCGCACACGGTATATGCAGGGTCCTGTGTATCTCGCTTAACGTGTTCTAAAGAAGAATTTGTGCTTACCGCTGCACTGTCATTGCTGAAATGTTACAGAAGGATAACATTTTGGAGCCTACGTCGTTTAGTGTAACACTTAACCACAGTTAACTGCCTGGTTTTTTTACAAAACAGTTCAAGTTTGTCTTCGAGTATGGCTGCTGTGCTGAGGGAACACCCTCAGCACAGCAGCCCGATGTGCTACCCATTCGATTACGGACTATACCCAATTACCCATGGGCGGGAAAACGGTTAAATACAAAAAAAAAAACATACGTAGATAGACGCACGTGCGTGAAGATACAAAGCGATAGGTACAAGATAGACACAAAGTGTGTGAAGTAACCCAAGAATGCTCCCGCATTAAAAACAAGCAACCCACAGAAACAAGACAAGGCAAATCACCGCACGTGCCGTCCTGCAAAGTCGGTTCAAAACGACGTGGCGCTGCGCGCAGTGATCGTCAGAATTGAACATGTGCGCTCTGTTGCAGCCGGTCTTCTTTGTGGTGTCCCTTCTGTGCACAACACGTTCGATTCTAACAGTCGGTTCTGTTCAGTTGGAAATTTAAGTCGAAAATTAGCTCATCGTCCTTGTCTATTTATGTCCGCGTCGCTAGATAAAGCGTGCGCACGGGCGGTGAAACCCGTTGGCCCAAAGAAACTAAACGAGGCGTGAAGCGTGACACGGGCAGCGTTTCTAGCGCTCTTTACGCACCTAGTTTCTGAATCGGGGCGAGGAAATGTGAAAAACATTCCACAAGCGCCTCTTAAATTGAGCACTTGTGCTGCTCTCTGTCTTGCCGGAGTCCTTCTTTTTTGTTTTGCATTATTCTTTTAGGTATACCATGCCATGAACCAACTCGCCCATGCAACACATCTCCACAACGGCTGGTTCCTTTCAAATTGCGTAAATTGCCTGAGCCTCCCACGGCGACCCCTGCAAGATGTCGTTGTATTATAGGCATTAAATCCAGTACTTCGACATAAATAATCATTTTAGTTAATTGATGAACAGACTGCGATGGCTACTCGCCTATCGTCCACAGGACTGACGGCATGAGCGGCGAAGAAAGAGTTCGCGTAGCGCTTAAGTTTATTTCTCTTTTTAAATGCGTTTTTACTAAGAAAGAAAGAATCACTTGGCGTATATTGCTGTAGAACTGCACTTTAGTGATGATGCAAACATAGTGAAAACACGCACGCACAAAGAGAAAGACAAAAGCAAAGGAAAGATATAGAGGTTAACAAGAGGATATCTCCGGCTGGCTACCCTGCACTAGGGAATAGGAAAAGAGGTGTGAAATATCAGAGAAAAGAAGTACAGAAGGTACGGATGAGCAATAGGAGACCGCGTGTGACAGAGATGTTTAGAGAGGTGATGCATGTGAGAAGCCCTTGTGCGAGGAATCAGGCTAAAATTTTTATAGACACCAATCATCGATCAGGTGACGCGGACGGTTTGTGTGCCCGATACAAACATGCCTGTAAATTATCTTGAACAGACACTCACGTGCAGACGGCCCGGAGTTAATCAAGTCACGTCCATTGCGCACGGAACGCCGAACCAGTTGCAAGAGCAAGTAAGTAATCATGCCAAGATGAACCAATTAGTTCGGATTTCCAGCGCTGAAAGGTGTGACCCGCCTGCGCAAGATGCGGCTTGGTCTCTACTAAATTATTGGTATGTGAGATGTGAGATGGCAGTCGCTAATTCGCTTTCATAACTATCATACGGCCAAAATAGCGTACGGGTAAGAAAGACAGGCGGTACGTACAGTCAATCTCGAAAGTGAAGCTAAAGGCGACCATGTCGAGAACGAAGCCGAAGCTTATATCACCGTCGGTCTCATGAGTAACAAGCAGCGCACAAAAATTATATTGCACTAAGGAGTCTGTGTCCTCCTAGTTCATGTACCCTCTGTTTTGCTTCCCAGGCATTGCACTGAGCGACCGCGTCAGTCCCTCCAAGAAAGGTGAATCATTGGAGAACAATCGTCAGCTTGAATGGGTGCAAAAAGAAATGCAAAAAAAAAAGCAATAATAACAGAGAAGGCAACATGCTCTTGCGACTTCCTATACTCACAGGACACGCAACGTTCGGCCTGTCGTACAAAAGTGCGTCAAACTCCACCGCAGTACGCCTACTTTAAAACTGCTTCGCATCAGCGAAGACGATAGGCTGCACCGAATTCGCGCAGCACACAGCCAAGCCGGCCCCGTCATTACAAGAGACATGCGCACGACGGAGGAAGAGGGGTGGGGGGACTACAACGAGACGAAAGAGGAGCCAACAATGGAAGCGAGCCGTTCTCTGGCTTCCCCATCCCCTCTCAGTCCTGTCTCCTCCCTTCTTTTTTTCCTTTGTTTATTACCAAAATCCTCGGTCGTCAGTCTAGAGGGGGAAAAAAAAACACGGTAAAGCGGGGGCGACGACTTGAGCGCGCCTATTTTCCTGCCCTTCTTCCCAGAGCCACCAACCACCATATGCATGCAGCCACCAAGCGGGCCTTAGCGGGTCCGCAGCAGCAGGCTGAGCATCCTCCTCCGCACGGGCGTCGTTTCGCTGAGATCATTGCTCGCGACAGACAATAGCCGTGGGTCTCCGATTTCGTGGGGCGCACCTACCCCCTGACAAGCCGAAAGAAACGAGGAAAAAAAAAAAAAGAAAAACGCGCAGTACGTTCATGTTCGTCCACGGAAGTTGGCCGTCGCGACCTAGCCAGTAGACCTAGATATGCACCGTTATCTGCCGTCGTTATTAATAATTTCTGTTCTTAGTATGTGCGTGCGGCTTTGCTCGGTGTGAAGGTTCCGGAACGCAGAACCCACAATGAAGCAGCATTTCCTCGCGACCTAAGAGGGAGAATCAGGAGTCAAAGGGTGGACTCTGAACTTGCACGTGCAGCTGTGAAGAGACGCTCACACACATTATCTGTGTCCGCACGCGCTCAAGCGCCGAGAGACAACTGTTGTGCGGAGTGCTGAACCAATTGGACTGTCAGAACTAAAAGCTTTAGGCCAGGGCTCCCAAAGAACATCCGTGCTGAAGGCCTTATTCACGTTACCACGATTCCTGCAGTCTACCGGTCTTCGTGCAAATCGCACGCGACCTGATATAGTTATACCGGGTGCCCAAACTATCATGCACCAATACTTAAAAATAAAGAAGTGCCACGTTGCTGGACAGAACCAAGGTAATGTTGTTTGCAGTCGCTTGGAGAAACTCAGACGATTTTTCTAATTCCGCCTAATTAGATAATTCGTCTTAATTAATAAACTTCTCAAATATTATAATGAGATAAAAAGTGTCAATGAGAAAATTGTAGAGCAACGTGAGAAACTCCCTTTACAGCTTTCTGTTGCTCAATACGTGCTACATAAGAGTTTTTTCCGAGCGTTAAAGAAGCCCGCGAATACGCGCTAAGTGCCTCGAGCGGCCAGTCACGCGGCAAATAAGAACTATACGGTACTTGAGGTGCTTCGAAAATTCGCTTTAACGGTCGCCCTACCCGCATGCATCATATGAATATTTTTTCACGGTTTGTATGAAAATTTTCTTGGTACTCATGATGTTCCTTCGCGTGTTTAATTAGTGCTAGATGATATGCTTGTTTAGATACACATTACGTATTTTTATAGTGGTTGGGCCGAAACGGCTTGCGTCTCGCAGGTGCGAATGCTCCCATTCTGCTATGTATGAGGGTGTTAATGACGCAACGTGTCACCATGAGCATGCTGTAAGCAGCTGTGAGCTCTTAAGTAGCTGGCATCACCGGAATGAGCAAGGAAAACTATCGCCATGCCCAATGGCAAGCGTCATATATCTGTATACTCAGCAAAAAAGAAAGAAAGGGAGGGATCACGTCACACCTTTGTTTCGTTGCTTCAAGCTAGTTCTATCTCCAGATTTTTTTCCTCGCACTATAGTGCTACGGAGCTGGTATAAGATTCCCTATGGATCCTGCGATGTCTATAAGTAATGTATGTCATACGCGATAGTTCAAAAATGATACGTTGGGATATGTGGGGTTCCCCACATATCCGAACGTATCATTTTTGATACGGGAAAGTCAGCACAAAGTTAAGAGTAGGGTTAATTATTATTATTATTTGACATGCTGAAGCAAGCTTTCAATTGAGGGTAGTTCAGGAAACACATCAATAGTTAATCATTTTCTCAGAAACACTTCATGTACTCTCCATGGCCAGAAATAAAGGCGATCATGTTTTAATTTTCCTTCATGCGGAATGGCGCTTGTGAGGTTAAAGGTCGACATAATAATCGCTGCACTCGGATGCAATAAGAGTTTATGATGATCTTAGCACCGAACCTCATGTTCCTTCAAAGCTCATTGCGTAGTGCAGCGCACGTAAATATATGCTGGGCATTATACAGGTTACGAGAAGCAAACGTTAACGCATTTATTACAGCGAAGCTGTACATGGCTAGCTGATTCGTCTGTCGGTCGCCTGTACGCCGAAAACCCCTCCAACGCAACCCCATGCGCATGCGCGAAAAACAAAAGAAAGAGGCGCGCGATTAGCCAATACCACCTCGATAGCACGAGGCCTGCTTAATCCGATCCATGACGTCACACAAGCTGGCCCGAAATTTCCATTGAAAAGGCTGGCGTGATGAAAGTGGTGACTTCAAAAAGCACTGTTGCCTACTCGGGACATCCCCATTAGATTCTATGGCTGTCGGGCCGGGTAACGTGACGTCATGGATCGGAGTGAAACTTGCGCTATCTAGGTGGTGTTGGATTCGCGCTGCGCCAGTAGACCTCGTTGCTCTCCGTCGCAGCCGAGCGTGCGTGCAGCAGTTTCTCTCCGGCTCCGAAATGGGTAGGCCACGCATCATGCGTACTCCTCAGGAGCAGCCAGCTTTCGATCTGCGAGGCCGCGAGCAGAACCGGGAACGAGCTCGTCTACGCCGTGCCGATGCTGCAGCCCGGGCACACAAGAACAGGCTCGTGCAGCCGAGCGCAAGCAGCAACTGCGTACCGAGGATCCGGCAGCCTACCAAGCCATCGTGTAATGAACCACCGGGATTAACCCAGTGATAAACACCAGGGCCACACGTTTTAGCTTCGCTGGTTAACCGTTTGTACGGAGTGCTTGGGCGGTGATATTTCTTTCTTCCGGAAGAAGGTGCCTGCAGCGCTGTCCTCAACCTCCTTAGTGCTGGAAACAGGCAACGGCCGCTCTTTCGCCGGAGGGAGGGAGGACTGCAGTAGCGGGAAGCCCGCTGGGATAGTATGGCCCGGACAAGGGACAGAGCGGTATTTTGTGCTCGTAAGGTCCGCGCTTCCTCGTCGAAGCTCCGTCTCAGTTGTTCTGCTAGCGACACTCGAGAGCTCCAGTTCACGGGTGGTTTTCGTCCGGGAGAGGCTCGCAGTATACACAGTCGGCAACAGTGCCGTCCCACCTCACGTCCATCCCTTCCCGCGCTGGCCCGCCATTCAAGGGTCGTTCTCCAACAAATGGCTGAGTACTGAAAGTATGGCACTCGTCCCATCTGTTTTTAAGCGCCCAAATTAATACGCTGGTCATGCTTGCATGTGAACAAGTAGCGAGAAAAACACTCACTGATGTTCCCTGCCAGACGATAATGTGCGTCGGCACTGCGGTCATAGCCATCGCGTGATAGCTGGAAACGTGGTCTCTCATATAGCGGAGTTGCGTCGCTAGTTTGCGATGCCATGCTGAGAGCCGACCAGCTTCTGAGCAGCACCACGCCCGCGTGGCTCTCTCCGTCCGTTAAATAGGTGTCCTTGAGGCGCACTTATTTCCCCGGCGTGCATAGCCGCCGGCATCGTCTCCATGCCGACGGGGGGGGGGGGGGGGGGGGGGGGGGCCTCCCTTCGGTCCGCAGGCCCACCGCCGGTTCTAAAGGGCCCTGCCGGCCTTGACAGGCGCGGGGGAGGGCTGATTGTTCCGTGAGAAAGGCGCACGGCGGAAACGTGACGCTACCCCAGAACCCGTTCCTGCCATACCATCGCAGAGGCCAACTACAGGGAAAGCGTGGAAAGCACGGGTGAGCGGTGGGACCACTCAGCCACAGAGAAAAGATGTTCACTGCGACGAACAAATAAGCTCGTGTGTGCCCGAGGTGTCCAGGAACATAAAATTCGAGTCAGGTAAAAACGTCCATTCAAGGTGAACCTACGGTTGGTGTATAGAATGGGAAAAGCTGTGTCTGAGCACTTCTCGTGAAAGATGTACCTGCTATCCGAAGCAGAACAAAATGTTGTGCTAGTTGGTCTTATATAACTGCTAACTGATCATCCTACCTTCCTTTGTGTGTGTCTTTTTTTTTTCTTTGCGATAGTTCACCTCAAAAAATATGTATTATTATTCTCGCCATTGCTTCGGACATCTGTATCCTAAACTTTTAAGGAAATAGCATACACATGAACAAGGCGATAACAAAAATGTGCGAAAGATGACGTCTTTAGACCGAATATGTACATGCGACGAGTCACTCTCTCCCATTTCACCCTAAAAAACCCACGTCCGTTTGACCCAGTCGAAAAACTTCAGGTTGAAAATATACTTTCTTACGTGAATCTCACACGTCTTGCACAAAGCCACAACTTGACAGCTGTTGACACTTAAGCTCTCATAGATTAAATGGACTGACAACTGGCCAGAGTATGTTGCGAGACATTGGTGGAAACTAAATGACCATGATTTACAATGATAGAATCCGCACGCTGTTCGTGACTTCAGTAGGAATTATAATTTGAAATTCGCAAAGAAAGCCCCAAAAACCAGTAAGTAGTGAGACCTGGCGGTGACATTTTCTTACTTCGGATGTATTCTATTATATTACTGTACGTAAGTCGACTGTTAATATGTACATCATAATCATTGCTTAAAATAGCAGTTGCTATATTATTAGACACTCGCGCCTTACTCTGTGCTTCCGAAATCGAAAACGCACGCGTGGCTACGGCAACACGCCGTACTGCATATCACGTGTAAAGGCGTCGTTTCGTTCGAACATCGATTTGGTAAACAAAATCATATTTTGTTACAGCACAGCCACACTTGTCGTCTGCCTCCCACTCTGTGTGTCCCTGTGTGTCTTCTTTTGTCCCGTCTTTTAATCGCGCTACCGTACACCCCTTGAAGATCCCACTAACGCCGGCGTATAATCGCTATCGGGTTCACCTATCACAGTTTTCAGCATGCGTCCAGTGAACGGCTACATCCTCACTGCAGATCGAAAATTTCTGAGAAAAAATTTTTCCACGGCGTTTTCCGCGTTAGCACTTCATGATTAGACACTCTGACCGGTAAGCTTTCCAGTGTACTAAAAAAATTCGTACCATGAAAATTGGTTGTCAGTCCTTTATGATCGAAAGTTGGGCGAGTTGGTACGTACAGATGATAAAGGTACAGCGTGGGGAAAAAAGGGTACACGGACAACTCGAGGGCATACACGACAAGCAGTACTTTACGTGTCTGCTGTTATATTGTACGCGTATTTTCTCGCGCTCTGCTAGATTGAGCAATACGTCTTCTAGCACACATTCTAATTACGCGCTTAGTACCAAATTTCAGGGGCCCGAGAAAAAATAAAGGTGTTGCATTAAATAATATTGCTTTTGATCAAGTGGAGTGTTTACGAACAGCAACAGCGCTTATAGCAAATGACAAAAAAAAATTGCGTGACAAAATCCGACCGCCGAATGAAGGGTCGACATATGACTGCCCTGCAGATAAAATTTGTAAATGGTTGAGAATACGTTTTATTGTTAGCTGTTCATTCGTTGCAGTTGTTTGGGCGCGTTACTTTTTTTTTTTTGACCCATATAGTGCTATAACATACTCATTGTAACTGATGTTCTTTGTTGCTTCATATTTGTTTGTTTATATGATGTGCCTTCCTAGCCTGATTGTTTTGTATTGAATTGTTTAAACATCTACTATGTCTAGTTTGATGACAGCAATGTAACCGCAACTCCTGTCTTGGCTTGTGCTGACAGTATGAATAAATAAATAAATAAATACACATACCTATAGGCACGCAAGCAGAATACATATACTGTCAATAGCAAAAGAGACTAGTGCACCTCCTATAAAAAGCCGAACAAACAGAGGAATCGGTAATGTCTTGAAGTTCCCCAGACACCTGCTTTCGAGGTTTGTTCGTTTGTTTTTGCTTAGGGCTAAAATTGATTTTTTTTTTTTGCGAGAGAGGATGGTTATCGGAAGGTTCGCGATGGATTTGTCGCTAGCAAGCCATATTATGCGCGCGCACACACACACACACACACACACACACACACACGATATATATATATCGTTTGCGATATATATATATATATATATATATATATATATATATATATATATATATATATATCGCAAACGCCACAAGTGTTTAATTGTGTAAACAGAATAGGCCGGTTTGCTGGTTCTGCTTACACAAGACTTCGATATTAACAGCACACTACGTTACTCGGCAAGCTCTGCATCAAATACGCTGAGAAGAGTTGAAAACGAGATGGATTGACATAGGAATGTAGGAGTTCATTATACGTTAACGCTAGAACGATGTTGTCGGCGAAAATGCACGTGCAAACAACAACGCAGACAGCGCGCGCAGACTTCGAACGTCGCGAGGGCTTTTCCGCAGTGCACATTGACGCGCTCCGCGGCACGCCCACTTTGCGACGAACAAATACTGTGCTGGAACCGGGACAATACAACTTGCGACATGCTTATTGGCACTTATGGCGCGGCGGAAACTAGCTACTTCGGTTATAACATACGAAAACTGAGCTGAGGAAGGCCTGCATCGATCGCGCATGAATTCCCTTTCCCTTGCTGAGCCATAGCGTCTCCCATCAACACGCATGCCGAATACGAGCAATGAATTAGCTAAGCACCTAGGTGAACTGAAAGTCATCTTCACGAAATCTCGCTTCTTGTCCTAAACTCGCGTGCACTTGTTTCGTCACCCACTTATCGCGCGGCCAAGACTGCATCTTCATGCCGCCGCTGCTATGGATGCAACTGGCGAACGGATAGCACCCGTACAACAGCCGACGAGAACACAAGTTTGCAACGCGCACAATTCTGCCCGAGATTACGATCGCGCAAGGTGAGCTCAGTGACCTGGAAAAGCAATGCAGCTCCTGAATGCCCGTACCACGCAATAATATATATATATATATATATATATATATATATATATATATATATATATATATATATATATATATATATATATATATATATATCAGTTTGAACTGAGAAAGGATCAGTCCGGCTACTATGAGAAGCAGCAGCACACTCACCGAGCTACTCTTGGGCGCGTCGAGCCGGTTCAGCCTCAGATCAGGCCGCCCATCTCGGGGGTCACTCACACCGCAGCACGTCTCAGCTGCGACGCGGCTTGGTCCGGCCCTACCGAGACCGCTGTTCCGCAACAGCGCATAGCCCGCCTGTGTCGGACGTGAACTAGAGGAGCGCGCGCGCAGGTCCGGTCGATCAACAAACTCTGCCGCCGCTCCCGGCGTGGTTCGTCCACAGTGCGACGTCCCTTCCCGGGTGACTGATGCGTGGTTCCCTGGATGCGTCCGGGACAATGCCCCTTTCGCTTCAATGTGGTGTGCTATTTGAGCACTACTCAGTAGCTCGCTGGATTTCACAGGAGCCTGGCGTGCAGCACTACGACAGCGGCCGAACGTAGCTCGGCACCAACCACCACGAACCAACCTCCCGCGCGCGATCGCACACGCCAACGCACGCAGACCTCCTCGCCCGCTCGATCATCTGCCAGCTAGCCCGTTTTTCGCTTTTTGTTAGTTCGCTCGGGGACGCACAGTTTGCAGACCCCATTCGCAGCGAGGATATGCTGGCTCCATCTCTCGGCTATTTGCAAAAACACGCACGAGGGCGCCAAGTTCAAATACGTTCAAATTCAGTTCAATACATTCGAAAGCAAGCATTATAATTATTGTTCAATAATCCTGAAACCTTGATTTGAAGGTACACGCAAGGTCATAGAGATAGTCTTTATTATACAATTACAGTGCTTTAAGGAAAAAGAGGGAACAGTGTAGATGAACCTTGGACCTGGGAAGTTCGGTAGTTTTTTTATTCGAAGCTTCAGCATCAACTGATCATTCTGACACATAAATTCTGCACTAACTACCACAGCTTCTACTCCAGCGTGTCCTGTTCACTCCTCCCTGTGTCTTAATATCAGAATGTCATATTTCCAACTAGTTCACCTTTCTGCATTAGATATTGGCTTATTGGTTCATTGTCGACATCAGAAGCACAAGTACCAAGAACCCTCGAAGAAAGAATTAGGGATAGAGCGAGGAGGAGGTAACCACATTTCGCTCCCTGTAACAGCCTCATTTCGCTCCCTGCGAAATGAGGCTGTTACAATCGACCAGCGGGCGTAGTGACCTTCAAGCCTCTCCTGCACCATTGCGACGAATCGCATTGAGGAGCTAACAAAGCGTCTCCTCGGACAGACCTGCGGCGATAACAAGGCGAAACACGTTTGGGAGATCGAGTGTTGCGTGATGGTTCACTGTCGCCGTCACCGACGATGGGAGCAAGGAACTCCAGGAAAAGGGCTTTCTACGGCGTTTCCTCGCAAACTCCGGTGACCACCACGGTCGTTTGACAGACGCTCCAGCTAACTGCTGGGTCATCCCGGGAACCAAGATGCGTCAGCTTGAGTCAATCGCGACAATCCCCGTCCACGAAGCTCCCCTCCTTTCTGTGTGTTCAGTGAACAAAGGTGCCGGAGTGATTGTGTGCACCCTCGCCCTCAACGCGGATCCTTCGGTCACTTTGGACGCTCCGATTGGACGAAGGTGGGACCGCAGATTTCCCTGGCCTAGGAATCTAGGGAGGACATAGGGGGTTTAAGCGAACTTCTTCGGCTCCTCAGTCTGCTTCAATTCAGTCATACACTATCTACATGAGGAGTGGAGAACGCCTCAACGCTCTCCACTCCTCATGTAGATATTGTAAATTAACCTAGTACTCCTCGTACTCGATGAGAACACGTTCCTCCCTCCAACAACGTCCTTAGCACGGGTGATCCACCTACCCCTTTTGACATACCCGACACCAACTCATACAAGGCCGACTTGGGAAAATCGACCGGGCTTCGTCGACTTACTGACAACCAGCATGACGCGTTGCCCGACAAGCAGCACCATGTCATACACGCATATGTCATGTTAGCTTGCACCTTCGCACAATACTGCCGTTGCGTGATAGTCAATAATAGCAGTTATGTTATTTTAGCGAAATTTATTTTACGTGCGTATCTATATTAACGTCTCACAAGTCGTTCTAGCCATTTAAGTTCGTTTGCTACCATATGAGTATAACATAGCACACGTCATGCGCACAACAGTGAGACCGTTGAGAGCCCGCACGCCACTCGCAGCCAGAAAGCTGGCAATGAGCGCCTCTCATTTTCTTAGAATGTGTTCAATTTAAGGAGTTTTAGCACTAGGTTCCACATGGGCCACGTCGGTAGGTGGGAAGTGATTTGAGACTGTGCACACAAAACAGAAATTGCAAAAATAAGGAATAGCAAGGCGACAGAAATGGCGCCGCGGACTTGCTTCTTTTAGTCCTTTATGCGATTCAAAGACTGCGAGATACCAACGAAGAGACACAAAATACAGTAAGAAAAAAAAATGGAAGAATGAAAGCAATTTAACAGCCTTCACTTACTTTTCCTTGGCCTGGACAAGGGAGCTGCTGCTTCGGAACCGTGAAGAGAGCAGCGTGCCGCCAGTCTTGACACGGTTTCCTGTTGCAGCACGTGAGAGAACAAGGGAATAAGGATCAAAACCTGAAATCGGAACTACCGACGTAAGATACGTCAACCACACAGAGGGAAACAGCAGCAGTATAAAATAAAACCATCACTATGCTTCAGCGATCTCTCCGGCTCTGACTTTATTTAGTGCGATAGCAGTTACACCCGCGATTCCCTCAATGACCCCAACTTTGTGTAAAACTCTTACGATCCTGTGGAAACTCCACCAACATACAACGACGACAACAGAAACATCACGGCGAAATTATGATAGCGACGCCATGACAACGACGATAATAGCGGCGTAATGACGACATATACAATACAATACAATACAATACAATACAATACAATACAATACAATACAATACAACCTTTATTGTGCATAAAGAAAACGAAGTACATATAGCAGGCCTACCAAAGCCTCAGAGGGCTTGACTGGCAGTGCCTGACAGTCAGGTCACAGAAAATTGCACAGGGTTAAACGGAATCCTGCATTGAAAGTCGCGTGGGACATTCTGCGAACGACTGCTGTATCACGCACACGCTATATGCTACGTATTGCCTGCGAAATATATGCGCAGGTGCAACTGCTCTCCGAGTCAAGATCGCGCAAGCTACAGATCTCGCACAAATTGACAACCACGGAAGTTAGCGCGTCCGCGCAGCTCACAGCTGCTAGGACAACTCCCACAGCGCTCTTTGGTCATATCTGGCCCTTGCGCCAATAAAAACTACAAAACAACAATTACATCTCCCACACCTTTGGAGCGCATAGCTGGCGCGCAGGTATAGAAAAAGCTTCTTTTCCGCCGTGGTTGCTCAGTGGCTATGGTGTTAGGCTGCTGAGCACGAGGTCGCGGGATCGAATCCCGGCCACGGGGGCCGCATTTCGATGCGGGCGAAATGCGAAAACACTCGTGTACTTAGATTTAGGTGCACGTTAAAGAACCCCAGGTGGTCGAAATTTCCGGAGTCCCTCACTACGGCGTGCCTCGTAATCAGAAAGTGGTTTTGGCACGTAAAACCCCATGATTTTTTCTTGTAAGTAAGGGCGTTTTGCGGCGTTTAAAGGGTAAAAAAAAAAAAAAATGTGTCCGAGTGCGTCACTATTGATGGAGCTCACTGACTGACGGTTTCACACGGGCTATACGTTGAAGGCTTTAGACAGCGACGTGTAGGTTTTCGATGATTTGAGAACACTACATCACGCGAAAAAAAAAAAAAGCTTTCTGTTGTGGCGGTGGTGGTACCTATAGAGAGGCGGGTTTAGCCTGGCGATCTAGGCCGGCCATTGACCCGCCCAAGCATATCATGTGACTCCGAGCCTCGTCACCAAACGCCCAACATACTAACCTTACCGTCTTCAAAGCCGAACTTCGCGGGTATACCTTGCTTGCTAAAAGTAACCACACCAATATTAGATGAAAGAAAAATTTATCCTGTGTTCCGTATGTCGATCGGTTTAAAAAGAATATAAAGGATTATCTTTTAAATACTGACTAGTTTCTGCGATATCAGCTTTCCTATACTTAGGAGTTTCGTGCGGTCGTTTACGTTCAACTGCGTGATGCCCCGTTTAAGCATAACTGCGTGTAACTGTGTATTGTCCTAACTGATTTTGAGTTCAGATGCTGCTACCCTGATTAATAAGATTAGAACGTTGCGATATATACAGGGTGTCCCAGTTAACTTGGACCAAGATCTTAAAAATACCCAAGAGCTCTAGAGAAATCGTACCGACTGCATAGTAGCCGTAGTCGTATGTACTTACGGCCAGCATTTTTTTCATCACGAAGTATTACTTAATTAATTACTTTTAATTATTGAACTTTTTAATTATTGCTTGAATCGCAAACATATCAATTACAAAATTGTAGGGCACCTGAAATAACCTCCGAATCATGCAGTTATTTTCTGCTGAAGTGGCCCGGGTTGTTTCTTCCAAGAAAAAACAAAAGCCCGCGAAATACGAAATAGATGCGCACTGGCACGCTGCTACTCAAGCGCCTACAAGCAACCATTGAAATATATGCGGCTGCATTCTCTAATCGCAGCATCGTACAAGGCTCCGCAACGCTTATCAATGCGTCAGCGCTGTATCTGTGGCTATTCGCTTGGGGGCGCTTGAGTAGCGGCGCGTGAGCGCCTATCTATTTCGTATTTTGGATGCCTCGCGCGCTTTTGTTTTTTCTCGGAAAAACCAATGAGGGAAAGCTGAGCACTACACAAATGCTTGATTCGGAGGTTATTTAAGGTGTCCAATAACATTGCAATGGATATGTTTGCGATTCAAGCAATAATTTAAAAAGTTAATTAATTAAAAGTAATTAATTAAGTAACACGTAGTGATGAAAAAGGTACTGGCCGTAAGTACATACGACTACGGCTACTATGCAGTCGGTACGTCGGTACGATTTCTTTAGACTTTAAAATATTGGTCCAAGTTAGCTGAGACACCCTATATATATATATATATATATATATATATATATATATATATATATATATATATATATATATATATATATATATATATATATATATATATATATAAAGAACAGATACTATACGTTTACCCGTCATCGATTTCCCTGATTCACGCGCAAAATCAAGAATATTCAAAATGGCCACCACTGTCCACGCAATACCTCTCCAGAAAATAATTCCTGGTTACGGCCCTGTACTCTACATATCCAGGCTATTCTCACTCAGGTCTTTGCTGCTGTCCTGCATTGTATGTTGCTTGCTGCTTTAGGTGCTGCGGACTTTTCGAGGGAAGTTGATTGGCTTTACTAGCCATGTCACTTGTGTTTGCTTTTTGTAAGCCTCGAAGGGATAAATAAATCAACACGGGATCATCTGCGCAACCTTCAGCGCAACTTTCAGCTACTAGACAGCTGTTATGCCGCAGGCCGCAGTGATGGCACATTGGTAACTGTGTACATCGACATAGAAACGTTAGTAGGCCGACAAAATTCTCAAGCCTTGACTATACTATCACGAGATGCTGCAAGCAGGGTTTCACAGGCCGACGCTCCACTGCACTAGTTCTTCCGCGGCAGCTACGGCTATCCTGCACTTCTCGCTTCGCTTCGCCCTCGTTACTGATTTAGGGCTGTACCGTGCAGTGCGGCGCGAATTAGAACGGGTGTTCCCTTTAGATCACTCTATACAAGAACTTCGACATCATTCCCCATACTGCGCGATACATGCTGTTCACTTGTGGTGATCTGCCGTCCGATATGTTCTTTCGTCTTTTTTTTTTTTCTTACCGGAGCGCACAGTTTCTGGTAAGCGCGTATGTTGGGCCGTATAAGCTTCTTACCAATAGTTTCTTCAACGATTCACTTCACTCAAATAGATGTGCACCTAAGGGACGGATGTGATAAAAGTGACTTTCTGCAGTACTGGTAGCCTATCTTGGTGAGGTGCTTATCCTTGCCACCCTTTTAGTGCAAGCTGTGGTTTTCGAGAAACAAACAAAAACAAAAAGAACTTTCCCCGGAAGTGCGAAAAGAGGTGTCTAATGGTGCACCCTGTGTGTGCCATTGCGACTGCCATTATACTTTGTGCCTCTGGTGACGTTCCTGGAAGATGTCATTTATTTATTGCTGGAAATACCATGGCCAGAAAAGAGAATGTTGTAGCATCAATTAAAAAAAATGGATCTGCGGTGGTGGTGCTACCTTTCTTTTAATACTCACTTTTTAATTTCATTTTGTCACCGTCGTGATGACGACACGACCGATAAACATTTCTTGCTGCGGACATATAAATACGAACGAGACTCGACAAGGCAGCTTTGGCGTGGAGTGCGGCATAAACACCTACATTCGCAGTAATATCTACGCTGAACGAGCGCCGTCTCAGTGGCAGGCTACCGTTACACAGGGTGTTTCTATTTTTTTTAATTTTTTTAGGTATACACATTTATAGGCATTTTTTTAATCAAAATGCTACGAAAGTCGCGAACATGGCGTTTTTGCAGCGAATTCCTAAGCCAGTCGGACATACTTTGCTGCTAACAACACGAGTTTCAGAATACTAATTAACAAAAATTCGCCAATCTTTATTAGAACCTTGGGAGCAGTAGCTTATACAGAAAATTTGAAGGCAGTCATAATTTTATTGCCCTCCCACTTTTAAATACCTTGAAAGTCCCACCTAACTCGGGATATTCGTCACCAAATTTCAGCGCTCAATCTAGGCAATATCAAAACCGAACGCGCCGGAAGCGCGGAAAAGACCGCCCCCGTGTCAGATGGAAATTTCCCGAGACGAAAAGCGCGACGGAGCTTGAACGCGGCCGCCAGTCGCGGCTGTGGCGGTGTGCTGCCAAGCACCGGGATCAAATCCCGACCGCCGCGGCCGCACATCGATGGGGGCGAAATGCGGAAAACGCCCGTGCGTTGGGTGCACATTAATGAACCCCGGGTGGTCGAAATCAATCCGGAGCCTCGGCGTGCCTCATAATGAGATCGAGGTTCTGGTGCGTAAAACCCCAGAATTCATATATAGTACACGTTTTTTCCTGACAAACATCTGCCGCGACGTGCCGTATCAGTATTAGCCACGACATGCCATCATTCAAACTTGGGGCGATCTTCAAGATATCAAAATTAAATGCGTTTTTCAAAAAATATAATAATAAATAAATAAACACTGGATGCATTAAGTTGCGACTGTCTTCATGTATGTCCTAAAAACAACGGCCCCCAAGGTTCTAGTAAAAAGCAAAATTAATTCACTTTTGTAATTAGTCTACTGAAACTCGCGTAATGAGATGTACAGTATGTCCGCCTCACATAGGAACTCTTCTGCAAAAACATCACGTTTGCTACGCTCATATAGCTTTTTTATTTAAAAAAAAATCTGTGCAGTAAAAAAAAAAACTGTATTAGTCGTGACATAAGGTATGCTATCGCTCTGCAGTTTGGCGACTTTCGAGGCTCACTTGACGTATAGGAAGGAGACATTGACAACGGAGATCAGTGAAAGCCGAACGTGAAGCGAGAAAAACGAGTTGCGCCGTGTCAAGCTTATATATGGTAACGCCTGGTCACATCAAGTTTTTCTAACGAGTGGTCTACGTCAGACGCGAAAACGCATTTCAAGGCGCACCGCTCCCCACTCTTTAGACAAGCTGAACGTCTGAACGTAGTCATTCATGTCGTCCCAGAACACACAGTGTACAACATGCACGTCTGGTTACCAACCAACTAGGCTTGTGTACGGCTGGTTACAGATAACGTTTTTTTCACACCAAACACCTTGCCATAGCGTTGTTATGAAAAGCAAGCATATGCATATGCAGAGTATAGTCGTACTGTCCAGCGAAAGAAGCGGTCATGCAGACCTGCTTTGAGAGAGGCAGGCAGCACGGACAGGCACCACGCTCACCTTTGTCGTACTTGCGCTTGAGCACGATGAGGGAGGAGACCAGAATGGCCCGGTGCGCACCATTTTTGACTCCCAAGTCCTTGACATCCCTCTCGGACATCCACAGGATCTCCTGTTAAGGCAACGTAAACGAATGAGCAACGCATATAGCAATTATGTTGTATAACCGCAGTTGCACGTCGTTGCCACACAGGGCGCACTTTTGGCGGCTCGCGAGGACGAATTAAACGTAGATTAAATTATGGCGATGATGGTGCAACCGAACCAAAAGCAAATAATGTGCTAATGAGGTAAAAGAAGAAAAAAAAACTAAAAAAATGTAATTCGATCAAGCTTCCTCCGGTAGGTGGCGCCGAGAGTCGCGAACGCGCACCCTTCCAGCGCTCTAGACAGCAGTGAGCGAAGGGAGTTACGTGTTCCTTTCGGTTCTGTCTTGTGTCGTAAGCGTGCTGTTGCAAGCTTGAGATTAATTTGTGGGGTATTAAAGTCCCGAGAATGGGTAATAAGAAACGCCGTAGCGGAGTGCTCCGAATAAGTTTTGACCAACTAGTTTTATTTAACGTGGAGCCGAAGCACGCTATACGATAACTTTTACAGTCTGCCTCCATCGGAATGCGACCTCCGTCGCCAGAAAAACCGACGACCTCGTGCTAAGCAACAGGTCGTCATAGTCACTGAGATGTCGCGGCGGGCGCTGTTGCAAGTTTACCTATGCTGCAGCTTTGGCGCTTACAACATATAGTATGTGCACCCGCTACGTACCAAGAGCATAAAAATGAGTAAAACGGCGGGGTTATTTTGTTTGCATCCCGCTTTCATAACTTATCCCGAATTGTTCACATAAAACAGAGACGAACGTTGCACGGCATTCAGGTTCGACATTTTGGCATGCATGCTAAATATCAAAGTTGAAAATCACTGGGAAACCTTCATCGCCTTGCATTCACAAAGACGTTTCAGCAAAGCATAGGGAAACGAGAGAATATGTCGACATTTTTATTTAACCCCGCTCACCGATATATCATTTATAGTAGGATTTATACATCAATTTGCGTTTTAAACATTTTCTGGTCTCCTGTTTAGTATGATTTAAAGGCTAAATCTGTGCGTGCCCGTATGCCGCCGCCCCCTCACATGCCTCCCTCTCCCCCACAACACGCGCAACTTGGCTCATGCCATTGGGTGACACTGACCCAGCAGTTACCGAAAGGTGGCTTCGCCACAGAAATTGTCGTAGTGCGGCGAAGCCAACAACTTGGGCGGTATCGACACACACACACACACACACACACACACACACACACACACACACACACACACACACACACACACACACACACACACACACACACACACACACACACGCACGCACGCACGCACGCACACACACGCACGCACGCACGCACGCACGCACACACACGCACGCACGCACGCACGCACACACACACACACACACACACACACACACACACACACACACACACAAAAGCGCAATTTGGGGTTTTACTTGCCCTAACCACGATCTGATTTTGAGGCACGTCGTACTCCAGGTTAATTCTGACCACCTGGGGTCTTTTAACGTGCAATCAAGGCACGGTACACAGGCTTTTCGCATTTAGCCCCCGTCGAAATGAGGTCGCCGCGACCGGGATTCGATCCCGCGACCTCGGGTTTAGCAGCGCAATGTCGAGGCCACTATACCACCACGGCTGGCGTGTGTTTATTTTCCGTCAATCGCTACAGCCATCGTTTTCAAGCAATAACTCGGCTCATGTCATGAAATGGGAAAATGACAGTCGTAGGAACCAGACTTGTACGTAACGAATTACGTGTAATTAATTACTTATCGTAAATTACGTTTTTAGTAATTTTGTAATTTAACGATTACATTGTTTACTCGGTGACGCTCCCTGTAATTCACTTACTTTTTTTCAGTAACCGATTACATGTAACCAGTAACATTTTTGACGAAACAAGCTCTGACAGGCGACGCAGCTTTGAAAAAAATTTTGCTGGAGCTATCGAGTCCAAAGGGATAAAAACATGTACACGGGTTACCTCCTTCCCACGGTCAGCGTCCTGATGCAGCTACGCCGAACATGGCAGGCTTGCAGTTTTGCACACTTCTCTCGGAGGTCCGACCTTTGAGCTTTTCTCATTTAATAAGTTTCTCTGGGACCACAGGCGGCCTTCATATGTGATAAGAGCTGCTGCTAAATTCTTCTTCGCTTAGTGCAGTCTATGAATTTTCTAATACAGAAAGAAGTTTTGGCAAATAAACGCATATGTTTTTATCTGATATTACGTGACTCATATACAACTAAAGCATATACCTTAAAACTTTAGTCATTGTAACACAAGAACAATACTTCTAGAGCATTATGCTAAATTACATTACAGATTTGAACACTTCTTCAAGGAACGTGAACGTTTGCTGGCGTCTGTTACAATTAGTCATTTAAGTCTGAATGGCTAATGAGTGAAGGGCGCGGATATTGGCCGAGAAATTGAAATGGCTCGATAGCGATGGCTACCTTGGCCGTTAATGCCAGGAGATGAACTAATAAGATTTTTAAGTTTTTAACTTGCCCTGTCGCGGACCCCTTCCACTGGCCCCAGCAACAATAAAGTGCTTCACACCAGAGAGCCCAGACCCGAGCATCGCGGCATTGAGTAACCGCAATCGTTTGAGAAAGATGTTCGTACGTTACTATATATACAGCCCTTCTCTCTCAAGCGCATATTGAGCGAGTTTGCAGTGTCGCTGAAGATGTGTCCACAAGGAAACGAGGGAAAATTAACGAATTTCATTTTGAAAATGAATACTTAGTGAAGCTAAACAGCGCTTCAAAGACTGGAGAGGACACATTGGAAGAGCTAGGCCAGCTCGTTGTATTTACTGTATTTGTGCAATGGTTAACAAATGTAGGGAGGAAAGTAACGTTGAAATAATCGGCTACAGTTTAGCAATTGCTCAATTACTTTCGTGTGGCAGTAATTAGTAACCGTAATTAATTACATATTTGAAAAAGTAATTGTAATTGTAGTTGTAATTGGTAACTTTCTTCTGTAACGTGCACAAGTCTGGTAAGGACGCGGGTTAAATAGCGAATGATAGAAAATAGGGCTGGAGAAAAAAGAAGACGAAAAAGAAAAACGCAGACAGCTGAAGGTGAGTAGATTTAGGTTGTTTCGGGGTTTGGGAGGCGAACGATTCCTCGGGTTACATTACCAAAATAATATTTTGTGAGAATACTGGGGACTGGCGATATTTCCGACGGGTGGGCAGTGACTCGGGATAAGTACTTAAGCTTGTCAACCGCACTAATTTCTTCCGTGACTCGCTTCCCACACTTAGTCTCCTAAATTTCTGGGTCCGTATTCACATAAAACTCTCACGCATAGTAGCGTTCCGCATAGTACGCATAGTAGTAGTTAGAACATATTTCAGTTACGCGACGGCGTCACGTCGTCCAAATGGGAGGCTGCCCTAAGCAGCCCCGATCTTGAAGCACAGCTATGGGCTGCTGTATCGGGCCCGCGACGCAGCAGAGAGGCTCGGCCTTTCTGTACCGACGTGGGAGCGGCCTGCTGCGTGCTAAGGACCAGAATGAAGTTTTACCATACCATGCCATATTCCAGCCATTCCTCATGCCGGGCATCAGACAGAAACATTAGCGAAGGAGGCCAGCCAGTGGCAAAAGAGTGCTTACGAAGGGAAAGCTTTGTGAGTTCGGCCTCTGATATCTAGTGTAAAACGACAAATTTAGGTTTCTCAGATCGTCTGTACCATAGCACTGCTAAGGACGTGGCTTATTTACTCCGGACAAGGGGTTTTTCAATGAACCAACTGAATGTCATTGCCGCCGGCAACCCGCCCTCAGTGGAAATAAATAAATAAATAAAGTAAAGCAGCAGAAAAAAAAGAAAATGAGAACAGGGTAGCGACTGAATATATCCTATAAACCTCTGTGGTATACGTGAACAATGTTCGTGTGACGGCATGGTGCCATTTAAAAACAATTTCGCTTTTCCCGTACGCTGAAAACAAACTGTGCCTACTCCAAATTTGCATTAAAAAAAGAAAGAAAGAAGTCTATGATTGGAGTACCCGTTAATTCTAGCGACGCATTTCATCATGTTTACCTATCCCAGCAGAACTTTATTACTGTCATGGATTCGTTGAGACTGATGCTCTTTAATTGCTCCGGAATAGCAACTGCAGGTATCCATGAATGAATTTGAATTAAAGCGCACTGTCCACGGTCCTCCCTTTCTTCGTCTGCTGACAAAGCTCGTTCGAAGGGGAAAGAATGCGTTTTGGCGGTGGTCATACGGAAAAACAAACAAACGCAACAAAAAATCAGACTTGCCTCAACGCCAGTGTACTTGCAGAATAGTAGCGAATATTGCGGCAAGTCCAAGTTCTGGAGCCATACGTCAATATCGAGGTGCGGCTTGCCCCCGGGATCCACCGACATAACGGGATCGAAACCTGCACACACAGACATAGGGAGCCAACTCAGAACATGAAAAACACGACTGATCTGTCAAGTTACAAGAGATGCAATAAAGAAAAAAAAGCAAAAAGAACGGGGCGGGGGGGGGGGAAGCGCTATTTAGTGAGTCCGACAAAGAGCTCAGAACAAAATGCGTCCGCACAGTTTCTGATTTTTATGCGCAACGTCATTGCTGTACTCGTTCTATTTTCTTTTTTTTTTGTCACTGTAATAAAATCAGAACAGTTTGTTGATGTCTCAACAGCATAGTAAGGCATACCACGGTGATCAATTATGATCAGCCGTTAATTCCAATTGTTGTATAATTGTGTCGCAGCATCCGATTACAATAAATGTTTGCAACACATTCACACATCCTTATGGCACAACAGACGGTACTGTGGAATCACAACGCTGGTTACTCTCACTCAGAAATCGATCCAAATCAGATCAGCTCAAATTACGGGGCTTAACATCCCAAAGCAACACTGTGGGTATGAGATACGACGTACCGGAGGGCTCCGGACTGATACTGACCAGTTAACGTTCTTTAACGTGCACATAAAACTAACTACACCGCGTTTTTGCATTCAAACCCCATCGGAATGCGGCCACTGCGGCGGGGACTCGAACCCGCTGCTCAACCAGCCACTGACCCAGTGCCGCGGGTAAATTCCTTTTGTGTGAGCCATTTCGCATTCGGGACACTATGTGTGCCCGACGGCTAAGCGCACGAAGTTCTTGCACGGTATTAGGTGGTTGCAGTGGCGGAGAATAGAAAACAAGAGGTGAAAGACAGAGTGGTTAACCAGATTAAGTGTCTGGTTGGCTACTCTGCACAGGGGGATGGGGCAAGGGGCAGAAAAGATAAGAAACCATGAGAAGATTAAAAAAGAAAAGGAAAGCAGCAGTTCGCACACTCTACAGTTTTTCAATGAGTCCCGTTTTATTTAAAAAGCGTACTAGCGCTTATAAAGCAGTCCAAGCCAACGTCGTCTAGGATCAGGGTCCAAGATTTCTGGCTTGATGGCAGTTCAGTATTGTCGAGCGTGGTGTTGAGGACGTTTCTTCGTGCATTGAGACGATGGCAATCACACAGAAGGTGCGCTATCGTCTGTTTGCACCCGGAAACTTCACAATCTGGACTTGTCGCCATTCCGATGAGGTGGGAGTACGCATTAGTAAAACCTACTCCAAGCCACAGACGACAAATGAGAGTTACCTCCCGCCGTGGTAAGCCATGTGGAAGGCGGAGCTTCAGATCAGGATCCAGGGAACAAAGGCGCTGGTTGTTAGAGTATGCCGAATTCCACTGGGCCAACGTAAGCTTGCGAGCAAGCGCACGGAGCTTTCCCGCTGCGTCTGTTCTAGACATCGGCGTAGTGACGCAATCGTCACTGTTATGTGAAGATCGAGCGGCTGCGTCTGCTTGCTCGCTTCCAAGGATAGTACTACATGACTTGGCAACCTTTGAAATACGATGTCATGTCCTTTTTCAACTGCCCGATGGTAAATTTCTCGTGTGTCCGCGACAACTCGTTCGTGGGTTCCAGGGCGTATTTCGTTTTTTTTTTTTTTCGTCCAGTGCGCGAACGTTCGTTTTACTTGTGCTTGCCAGCACGGGCAGACTGTATCTTAGGAAGTTATAAGTAATGCATGGTATAGCTGCAGCAACGATTGCACAGATGCGCCCAAAGAGATCCCGCCGACGAATTTGAATACATGGGCTATTGCAGTCAACCTCTTCTTCATATATGAAATATCTGGCGTCCAAGACAAATCACGATCGACGAAGACTCCTAGGAAACGGTGCTTTGTTTCGTAAGCAACTACATGTCTATTTATGCGTATAACACACAGAGTCATTGTTTTGCGTGTAAATTCGACTAATCGGCACTTTTATGAGGATACTTCCAGGCCTTTCATATGCAGGTAAGACGTTTGTGTGACCGCCTTCTGCAGTCTCGCTCGCATCTGCGTACGTGTCACGCCGGACGCCCAGATGCAGATATCATCTGCATAGACGGATATCTGGACCGCCTTTGGCAATGATCCAACACGGCCTAACAGTGCTACGTCGAAGAGCGTGGGCCTTAACACTCCTCCTTGCGGAGTGTTACTGAGGAGTGTTACACCCTTACTGGTTAGATGGTGGGCTGTAATTCCATTCTCGGTGTAAGCACGAAGAAAGACCTATCTTCCAAATAGCCTTGAAAAGCTAGACACTTACTGCTAAGTGCGCGTTGTGTTTGTTACTAAGGCTCGATAAAATTTTTTAAACCAGATGAATAGCCGTAGTACAGAGGACTAATAGGCTAGCTGTGGCAATCGGCGCGCACGATATGCAAAAAGGACTAGAACTACACTGTATTGCGCAAAGAATTCGCTCATCAGGAATGGTCTCCCGTAAGAGAGAGAGAGAGACAAAGAGGAGGAAAGACAGGGAGGTTAGACAGTGTAAGTACCCGCTGGCTACCCTGTGCTGGGGAAAGGGGTAAAGGGAATAAAAGGAGAAAGAAGAAGAAGAGGAGAAAAAAAATTAAGGAAATTCACGCAGTACCGCGATACTACGCGATACAACACTCAAAGGCGATCGCACCATTCGCATGTCCTTAAATACTTCAGCAAAGCCCTTAAGGCCTTGAGTGCCGAAGCCCGTCTGGACCAGTGTCCTAGAGCCTTCTCCTCTGTAAAGGGGCGATTGTCCAGTTTTTCAAGCGCGGTTACGAGCACAGTCCTTGGCACTTTGTAGCTGGGACAGTCACAAAGGAGGTGCTGAATCGTCTCCTCGCAGTCGCAGGTGCCGCAAGTAGGGCTGTCGGCCATTCCAATGCGGAATGAATAGGAGTTCGTGAATGCCACGCCGAGCCACAGGCGGCACCAGGGGCCAGTAATGTGAACAACATGGCGTTTACTAAAAAAATGACCTTATAATGTGTGTGTTTTGCTAGGACTTCACGCTCGCAGTTTTTCTCGTTATATGCTGCCAGATAATTGGAATAATAATTGCACGCGGAGTGCTGATTTAAACACGGGAACCAGTCGCAAATAAGATTTTGCTATACAAAACATTAAGACACAAATGGTTCATTTGGCTTAAGTAATCTTAATCGACTAATGTTTTGGAGCATATTAATCCCAAGTAGATAATCGACTAAACTCCAAAGGTTCTCTAAGAAATTGCCAGCAGGCACCATCACAAACTAAGGCAGTTTAATGTCGGCATACCGAATGTACGTGGAGCAGAATGAGTGTACCGAAGGGTCCTGCGCAAGAAAGGCGCTCGCCGAAAATGATGTGCTGAAAGTCGAGTCGTGTGCAGAAAACCTTCAGGCTGCATCGTCGTGCCCACAGAACGAAGGCGTGCCTCCTCAGACAAGCTCTTCGGAGGCCACAGCGTTCCAGCTTCTCCAGCCGAAAATAAAGTTTTTGTTTTTTTCTCGAAGCCTATTCGGTATCATGGCTGCAAATGAATTATCATTAGTGCCTGCGGTAAACCTTTAGACATGGCCTCGTGGGCAGGGCAGAACGGCCCTACAAAGTGCGGCATATTGACGTGACTGCTGGTGTTACAGAGCATAGTGAGTCGACAAGCGTCTCGTGGGAAGCTAGCGGAAAAACTGGAGAAAAGAGAGGGAGAGAGAGAGAAGGCTAGCATTAATTTACGGTTGTTGCGCTTTTTGCTTGTGTCTTCGTAAACTGTGCTTTACCATAGACGTTTACTTGAAAAACTGGCGGCAGATGGCTTCTGATTGAGTAGCCAGGGGCGCAGCCTGTGCCGTAGAGCCATACGGCACGTCGAAAGGCGACACCACCGCGGCGTTCGGTAATAAAACAGCCAGGAAGAGCACTGCTGCGCGCTTTGGTATGTCCAAGTTTCCGGAAACGGCACATTTGTTACCGAGTGAAGACAAGAAAAAGAACAAGAAAAAAAGATGAAAACAAGGCAGTCAGCGCGTTCTGGTGCACTTCCTGTCGTGCAAGCGCGGTTGTGCGAAGGGAAGGGTCCGTTAACTGCGGATTTAGTTTTGTGCCTCAAACTGAGCAGCTGGACAGCCTGGGCGTCACTGTACAGTAGATAAGGACGATACGAGGGGGGCACCACGTATAGAAAGCTTCTCTATCGGGCAAAAGTGTACGCAGAAAAGGCGCCGCTCTCAGCTACAACGTCTAGACTGTCGAATATATATATATATATATATATATATATATATATATATATATATATATATATATATAGAGAGAGAGAGAGAGAGAGAGAGGCACGCGTGCAACGCACACGTGAGCTTTGCCTATGGAGACAAGGTCGAAGCATCGCCCCTGAGCACCGAATGCCATGTTCTTGTCAGGAGGCATAACGTCGTTTCCATACAAAATGCACCTTATAAATGTTGCTTTGTCGCGGCCTCATGAATAGGATTGCATCATCACTGAACAAGGCATGAAAGTGATGGCCAACGAGTTTATGACATCTGGAAGCAGAATTTTTCGCGTAATGAACATACGCATAGTTCGTACATAATGTTCGACCAAAAGCTGAAGGACAATTCAAGAATTTGAAGAATGCCGAAGGCCAATATCAAGGAGGGAGAAACAAACCTTATTCGTACACATGCACTCAAAAAATAATGAATAGCTGCAATTTTTTGAAGCTAAGCAGATGTTAAGTTAGACACAGGCTTCGAGATCTTAAGGTCTATTTTCTAAGTTTACTTTCCCATTGCAATGATGTAAATTGTCTTCTAACATGGCGGTTAGTAGTGTCCGACTTAAGCCAAAGATACTTGTGTTAATGACAAATGGCTGAAACTTGCCTTGCAGAGCCTAGGACACGAAAATGGAGCCATGAAGGCTGCTGTGTTAACGGAGTACCAAAACAACAAAATGGTGACACGGCATGGTCGCTTGATCTGACTACGTATAGCCACATTGCAATCGTTTAGTAACATTCCTAAAAGAAAATAATATGGGATTGTTTCTCAATAGGCAGGATCCATGGCATAGCCCCTATGGAGAGTTCACTACGTTGAATGTGCAAAAGTGGCCCCCAACCCCACTTTTCAAGGATGTTCAAAGAATTCAAGCAGCACATTTATTTTTAAGGAGTTTTAAGGGCCTTTGAATCTTTTACCAAATTCACGGGTTTTCAAGGATTTCAAGGAGGTGTACGAACTCTGGAACTTTCTGGAACTCTGGAACTCTGGAACGTTTACGCATGTTTATACTAATTCTGCGGCTTCCAAGCACCCCTGAAAACTAGTTATGCCGTTCTCGTAGTTAAAGTATATAATAGTAGCCAAATGATGAAAGCACAAACGTGGGTTCGTTAGAACTTTATTTGCATGCTGGCCACGTGTCAGTGAGGCCACCTTTTACTGACACTTTTCTAAACACGAGATCTACATCATTTCTTATCCATAAAGGCAGCTGCGCGGCACCGTTAAATATCTGGAGTGCCATGAAGTTGCGCGTACATGAAGACGACTGCAGATTGATAGATGAAAAAAAGTTAATCTGGCGAACGCTAAAAAAAAGAGTGATAAAGGTTACAATCATGTAATGTACAAAATGCACTACGAACTGTCAAAACTAGAAATGCTGGAATTGGAAAGTCTCTCTCTCTCCGTCTCCCAAATGAGCAAGTAAACACTCTTATTAAGCACCATGGACAACGTACTTCGATGGTTACACTAAGGCTTAGTACAGAACGGCAACATGTATCACGGCAAAAATTCAAGGCATGTGAGGGTGTCCGCATCTAGATCTTTATATGACCTTGCGTATGCAAAGAGTGTTCAAGGCCAATGATGTCAAAATTGAGACTCCAAAGGGACATCTTAATACAGCAGTCGAGCATGGAGGTGGTGCACTGAGTACTACTCTTTTGTGGAATAGGACCATTTGAAAGCGTTTTTCTTACAAGTTCTTTTTGTGTTTCTTGTAATTTTCTAATTTACTGGCATACCGATCTACGTTTGACGCGCAGAGCCGGTTACACGAGTGTGAGACTACAGGCTAAAGCCTGTAGGAACTGGGAAATGATCTCTGAAAAATCAGAAGAAAAAAAAAACCCTAGAGCACCGTTGCGCCAGAACCACGGCCGGTCTGGAGCGCAGGAGCGCAAGAGCGCGTCTCGGCGCGCGCGCTGACCGGCCGTGCCAGCGCAAAGCGATTTCCGCCACTAGCCGACAGGTGGCGCCACCAAGTATGGCCGCTGCAGCAGTTAAAGTGACCCAAAGGACAGGAGGACGATCGGACGAGCTGCTCAAACGTCCGTTTGGAAGCCACTGCGCTCTTGCCCGTGCTGTATAAAAGGGAAGCTGTTGTCAATAAATTGCGCCATGTGGCATTGAATACTATTACCACAAAAGAGTTTGGCTTCTCAAAAACTGCTCAAACGCTAGGGGACAGCTGCACGTTTTCCCATTGACCGCGTAAGTTGAATTATCGTGTTTTATGTGGTGTCTCGTTGGGTAGACGATTTTAATGGGAACGACATTTCGCTTTATTTTATTTAATTCGAATAATGCCAGTATCAGTAGAGGACATAGCATGTGGGCCATACACGTGTTACAAAGTGTTAGGACGTTACGAAATTTCTCCTAAACAGAGCTTTCCAAGCAAGAACCATCCTAAACTGAGAGATGGTGGTGGTGGTGCTGGTGAGTTCCAGCAGCAAGCGGGTTTAGCCTGGCGATCAAGACCGGCAACTGCTTCGCCCGAGCGTCTCTTATAGAATCACTGTGGTGTTTCGCCACATGTCCATCAGACCAGAGAGAGAGGAGAGCAAAAAAAGAGAGAGAAAGAGAGAAAATGATACATAGAAAGGCAGGGAGGTTAACCAGGGGTAGTACTGGTTGGCTACCCTGCACGGGCGGAAGGGCTAAGGGGGATAAAAAAGAGAAAGAGTGGAAGGGGGAGATAGGGAGAAAGAGAGACGAGCAAGAACAAACCGCGTACACTACAGAGCGGTAAGGGGCGGCGTTCTTAAAGGGACACTAAAGGTTAATATTAAGTCAATGTGGACTTGAAATACCATCCCAGAAACATCGAAACACTTGTTTCGTGCGAAGAAGAGGCTTATTTTTAAGAGAAAAATGCGTTCTGAAGCGTCCGCGTACCTCTAGCGCAGTTCAAATCACCCGCCCTCCGATCGAGGAGTGTTGACGTCATGGTCTCATAGTGACGTTGCGCCGTCGCTGTGTAAAACGGCTCCCGCAGACGGCGCTACGGCTTTTCTGCATAAAACGCAAACGCGCGGCCAGAAACAGAGCCAAGACAGAGCCGACAGCAGCGCGAAAGCGTAACTATAGTGGCTAGCGGAATGGAAAGCGCGCGACGATAAGCTGGTTCTTTATTTTATGACGCCAACTTCGACGCTCCTTGCAATGGAAGACCCTGACAACGACACATTGGCTCGCGATGCTGGGCTCGAGTTCAGCGATTTAAGCACTGATGAAGGTGACCTGCTGCTGAGAGCTCGCACTGCCGGCGTCGTTGCGTACTACTACGACGGCGGCCTGCTTTGAAAGGCACTCCACGCGACTTCAGTAAGTCGGCGTTGAACTCGTAATCCTCTGGACGAAATTGCAGCCAGCACACTAAGCGATTTTTCGGCTCTTTGCCAACGTGCTGTGGCAGAGGTACGGCACTTAACCACTTCGAACGGAGAGGTTCACTCGTTGGCACACAGTGATAAGTAACGTTGGTTTCGTCGCTGCAACTGCCCTTGGCCAAGTTCCGCGGACCGTTCGCGCGTCCCACGACATCACATGTTCCAAATGCAAGTTTCGCGAGCCAGCAGGACCACCGCAGCACGACGCGATAAAGAAACAACTGAAACTCCAAAGCGCGCGCGGCGCAATGTCGAGCGCGCAGAGTCGAGCGAGAACGAAACCTTTCGCTCGCCCATACTACCCAAGGGTAACGTCAAGATGTTTTTTTCTTAGAAACGAATAGCAGTAGACAAGTAGCATTTTCTTCCGTCTTATAATCTAATGAAATTATCTTTTTTTAATACGAGTAGTTGAGTACTAGTGACATAAATTATGAGGAGTGCCTTCGTCATCGGGCTAGTACCGGAATGTCGCTGGGGGGTCTCAAATCGTGTCATGCATTTACCTCAATTTCTCAGTTACTAAAGCTCTGTTCGCGATTATATTGACGCCTTAGACGTTGCAGAGCATTGCTTTATCACTTTAACTTGACTTTATGGTAACCTTTAGTGTCCCTTTAAAGTCTATCGTTAAGCCCCGTAGACCGCAGGAACCTTAATAACGCGAGTAAGGCCTTCAGCGCGGATGTTCTTTGGGAGCACTGACCTAAAGCTTTTAGTCCTGACAGTGGGCGATTGTCCTGCTGGAGCGATACCAAATGATAAATGAAAGGCAGGGAGGTTAACCAGGAATGAGCCCGGTTGGCTACCCTACACTGGGGAAAGGGACCATCCTCTCTTAAGAATGGTATAAGAGACGTGAAGTTTCTTTGCGGGCTATAACTGGTTCTTCGGGGAACACAAGGTGTTGAAGGCACGCATGCGGAAGGTACTTTTATTGCAGATTTTCAAGGAGAGCGTCCCTTTCCTCTTGGAATTTTGGGCACAACCACAAAAAGTGTTCAATGTCTCCCGTCTGGTCGCATGTCGTGCAGTTCGGAGAACAGATACGTCCCGTCTTAAATAACCATAATGTGTAGTAGCAGATCCTGTCCTTATTCGATACAGAAGTGAGGCGGCTTCCTCTCGACAAAATGTCTTGCTTACGCATGACATATATGGTGGAACCCAAAGTGACCCAAAGTGATTTTAAATGTAAGATTTTTAAAACTTGATGATCCTTTAGGTCATTCACTTTGGGAGGATGATGGAGCGTTGCTGCGTATGCAAGAGCATCAGCTTTTTCGTTGTCAGCAATGCCAATGTGGGAGGGAATCAACTGAAACTTTTGCTTGTCCTTTCATTTAAAAAAAAAATAAATGTTTTTCCTCCTCCTAATCCTTTACTGTGACTCATTTGTTGCCGAGTTCTTTCACGAGGGCTACTGATACGCGCGGGAACTTGATGGACGCTAGGCCACGGTAGAGTTGTTGCAACGCGGCCTTTGAGTCCGTAAGGAGAACCACGTTCTGTGGAGGCAAAGTATTTGGTTTGAGCAGCAGCTATTGCATAGCGTTCCACAACTGTTCACGAAGCTATACAGTCCAGACGGCCAGACCAAGAACTTAAGAAGTCAACATTTTAAATTATGCACAGTGTGCACACACAAAAACGAAGCACAACTACCGGCACGAGGATTGCAACCAGTTACCAATACATAAATGTGCTCCTAAACAGCTTTCCAGACAGAGGACATTGTAAATAATAATAATAATAATAATAATAATAATAATAATAATAATAATAATAATAATAATAATAATAATAATAATAATAAACATTTTACAATCACATGCTCAGTTCACACACAGACGACAACACGTTGAGCTGTGAACGAAGAAGCACCGAGGATGTACGACGTGAAGCATACCGCCAGCGAGCAATGTCAAAGGTTTGAAGACAGAAAAAAACAGTAATGCGATTCCATTGCGTCAAGATGGCGCCACCGACGACATTGGATATTCCCGCGCCTACAGCCCAATGTTTTCAACATGAACTCGTCGGCAGAAACTAATGCGGTCTCTACAAAGAAAAGTGGATAACAAATTATCACTGAATAGACCTGCAATATGAATCTGCGAAAAAAACCACACACAATCAGCCACAGTTCCCCATGAAAATTTCGAAAGAAATTACCTTCACGTTTTTAAAACACAGATCAGCAGACTAACGTCATAGCGTATCTAGGATAATTCTAGCGAATTTACCTCAGCGTTGAGACCCCGTGTGGCGCTGGTATGAATGAGACGAGAAGAGAGGAGACTAGGCGGGGTTGGCGCGATGAAACGAACGGACACAGCGGTTATCGCGACGCACTCGACAAGGTTACTGGGCGCCGTGGCAATGCGCGCACAACAGCGGCAGGTGCGCCGCAGTTATTTGACGTACCGCGACCATCTGGGCGTCCGCAGCGGGCGCGCGTGCCCGCCTGCGCCGCTTGCGTCGTACACACGCGGCGGGCAGATGTGCGCGCAACGCGTTACACGTCTTTACTATACGCACAAGCACACTCGCGCGCGCCGTCCGTTGCACCCGTATGTATACCTGCTGCCGAGAGGGTGGCCAACACATTTGCGCAGTCATTTCAAAGGAGTACCGGTTCCTTTTGCAGGTATAGCACATGCTTCTCGCGCCACTGAGCGTTGTCTCAAATTTCAGCCCACATATTCAGAAGGCGCACAAATTTCGCCATCCGCGTGGACAATTCCAGCCTACAACGCGACTTCCCAGAGCCACTGAACGGCGAAGTCTATAGTCAACAAATCACCTCACGTGAATCGCGCCCTTTGCACGTTCGTTCCTCCGACGCGCGCTTCTCACTCGTCTTTCCCTAGCAGTGTCTACTATAGAGGGAATCCCGCTATGATTACTGCGATCGATCCAACAATTCCGATTTCGAAAAGCTATTTTCAACGCCCACATCGGCTCGTAGAGGAGAGCAAGTATAGCTCATTATCTTTATTTCCCTGCTTTTAACGATTCTGTTCAAATTAAGTTCACCCTCTCGTAAATCGTTCTACAGCGCGCCCCGCAGTACAATGTTGATTTATTGCGCCCCACACACTACAAATTTGCCCCACAGATTCTGTTCGGGCGCCTTTTCTTGTTCCCACGCTGTACAAAGGGCATTTATATCGAGGAAATGGGAACGCACGGTACACGCTGAGGTAGATAGATGCGGGTGGTGGTGGGGGTTTGAGTAAGGGTACGTTGTCTCAACCATGACGGATAGTGTCCAGTTGATCTTGCCTAACAGGCTAAGTTACGCGAACGCTACACATTTAAATCAACCGCACATGGCCCTTTATTTCCTGATTTATCAGTTATGAATCGCACCAAGCGCGTATCTCAACACTGTGAGTCAGATATAAAGTCGCTGTGCTAAAGCCCACACAACCGTGGTTTGGCCACGCGCATGGCCGGTCGTCGGACGAGCATCTATCTGTCGTGAACAAAACAACTGCAGTGTTTTCGCATACTAAATGACTAAGCAGCGACTGTACACACCCCTGCCTGACTTTGCAACGATAGTGAGGAAATTTCGAACATCTAAAGGAGAAAAGATGCTATACCTTCATCTAAGGCTGGGCGATTATTTGATCGATTAACTGTCGGACCGATCGATTAAAGCGTTAATCGCGGTAATGTTTTTTTTTTTCGTAGCGATTAGTTAGTTAAGCTCACATGAGCAAAATACGGCAAGCGACGGCATTTACGCTGCCGCTTCTCTTGCATGGGAATTGGGGAGGAGTTCCGACTGCGCCCACACTTGCGCGCTGCATGTGTGGGCGCAGTCGTTGGTAAAAATGCTAGTAAACGTGTTAGTAAAATGCGCGGAGAAAGTAAATAATGCACAAAGCTGAGCGCCGCTTTGCCAAGTTATACACGTGGCGTGGATCCACAGAGGCCGCGGCTACAAGGAAACATAGACAATTGTGCCGAGCACGTGTGAGTGCGAGGAGCAAAAGCAAATAAACAAAAACAACAACAACGCTGGCCTACAGCTGCAGTGCACACTGGCTGTTGATGACGCAAATTCTGTCTGTATGAGAGCAGCTTGCTATTCCAGCTGAAATTGGACTCGACGTGGAAGTGATCCGTGAACTTCTCTCTATAGATAGGTAAAAATGAACGTACCTGCTCGCTAACTATTTGCACGACGTTCGCCCTGAGGCCTTGGTGACGGTGCCGAAGTGTTGGAAGACATAAGTATTCATTCTTGAGAGCTGATGCGCGTGCACTTTGCGAAAACTTGGCTACTGGTGTCACGCGAACGTTTCATGGCGATATATGTCATACCTGACCTGGTACTTCACATTAATTAATGGGAGCTCCTCCAAGTAAAGCCCATTTTCATCGAAAGTAACACCATCATTCGCGTGAAGATCAGTGAACGTGCAACTATAGGCAAGCAACGATGACTCTCTTGCCGCTGTCTGTGTAGTCATTTAACCTGTCCTGTTCACGTTCATTCATTCAGTTTACGCAGGACTATTTACAGGTTTAGCTCGCTTGTCATCGAGCCATTCAAAACGCACTTATTATTCGCAGACACGTCACAACGCGCTGCAACAGCAGCAAGTAAGCAGGGTCACGCGCGCGCAGTCACGAAGAGCTCTTTCCTGTGCCGTTCGAGATCACGAATCTACAGACGGCGGACGACGACAACCATCCTGTTTATGGCTCGCACTCAGTTCCGTGCAGCGAGTCGGGAAGAGAAAGAGCTGCAGTCTTAAAAAGCTGCAGCTTTCTAGCGTTGCTCGTTTAACACCACTCGAACGTGGGACTTCCTTTCATTCCGGGCGAGTGCGTCCTGTCACGAACACTCGGTTCCATCCTGCGCTGCATAAGCTCAGTGACTAAGGCTCAGGTGCGGCGTGCGTAAAACTCTTCGCCGGTCAAGCAATCAATAGGGGACGCGTAAGAACCGCCGCAAGTCAAAAGGCAAGTAGGCACGACGTGCTTGGTGCGCGCGTGTCACGACGCGCGAGAACAGCTGCTCGGCGGCACGTTAGAAGCTGCACACGCGGAAGCGCGCGTCAGGCTTAGCGCAGCCCCACATAAGTGGGCGGTTGAGAGAAGGCGAACAAGAGAAGTTGAGTCGGCGGTGCTCTAGAATTCGTTCGAGCGGGGCTTGCCCAACAGTGGAGGATAGCCTGCGTAACACGCAAGGGCGCCGGAAACGCGGCGCAAGCCCGAGATCTCGGCGGCTGACCGCGCTACACTTGCATTCGCGATGTCGTATGCCGTAATGTCACGGTAGACGGCCGTCAGTCAAACCCCAAGAACAGGGCTTTTGCAGTCACGTGCGCTGCAATTTACGCTGACATGCGGCGATACAGTGGCGCGTAGCTAAAGCGATAACGCTATCACTGCTTTCCCTTCCTAGGCACGCAGAGTGCAATTACAAGTGCGCGCTCGCCTCCGCAAACCGTTTTCCGTGGGCGTCGCCAAGCCATCTTTGATGGAGACGCAGTGGGAACCGAGCGACACGAAATTGCATTGAAATGAATAAGCACCAATATCATGAGCTGCTCGTTGCTCGATGCGTTTTGTAACTATACAGGGTGTCCCAGTTAGCTTTAGCAAGAGTTTTAAAATATGCAGATGCCACGTTGCTGGACAGAACAAAGGTAATGTTGTTTGCCGCCACATGGAGATGCTCAGATTAGTTTTTTTACATTTCACCTAATTGCGTAATTAGTCCTAAATAATTATTCAGCTTCTCAAATATTATAATCAGATGAGAAGTGTCAATGAGAAAATTGTAAAGCGACATCGAAAACTTCCGATACAGCTTTCTGCTGCTCAATACGTGCTACATAAAAGTGTTTTTCCGAGCGTGAACGAAGCCCGCAAATACAAGCAACGTGCCTCGAGCGGCCAGCCGCGCGGCAATGTTGCGTGTATTCGCGGGATTCTTTCACGCTCGAAAAAACAATTTTTTGCAGCACGTATCGAGCAGCAGGAAGCTGTATCGGGGGAGTTTTACTGCGATGGCATCAAGACGCCCGCGTCGCAGAAAATCCGGCGTCAAACATCGCATCGGCAAAAAAAGAAAAAAAAATCGTACCCAGGGCTTCCATGTGATGCAAGGAATTGACTGAACTGATTGAATTTCTCAAGCTAAAATGAGCAGAAAAATCGTAAACTGCGACTTGCACACAACCTACAGACATGATAGCTCTCGGATTGTAATTTGACTATACGAGAAAACATAATTATGTTACGCGAAAACTCATAGAAACCCCTTCACACACACAAACCGGCCGCGGCGTTCACAGACCGGCCGAGGCGTCCGCCATTTCGCGCGCGCCGGCGCGATGGGTGTTTTGGGGACCTTCGCCGCATCATAATGATCGCGGCCCACGCAAGAGACCGTGGTTCCCCCACAAAGCTCGCCTTCGTGCACAGCGTTCGCGGAAAGCGTTTCCAGGCAAACATTACGGTTACATGCGCTCCAGTTGCCGGGAAGAGGGACAAGCAGTCAGGGATCTTTGAATGCTATCACGTTCCACTCTTCAAGGCGAAGCTTAAGAGTCCTCCAAAATGTTTTTTTTCATGTTGCTCTACAATTGTCTCATTGATACTTTTCATCTAATTATCATATTTGAGAAGTTGATCAATTAAGACTATTTTTGTATTCCGACGAAGTAGATATTTAATCTGAGTATCTTCAAGCGACGGGAAACATTACCTTGGTTCTGTCCAGCTACGTGGCATTTGCATATTTTTAAACACTGGCTAAAGTTAGCTCGGACACCCTGTATAGCACGAGAGAGATAAACGGGATGGGAAAGGCAGGAAGGTTAACCAGATAAGATTCCGGTTTGTTACCCTGCACTGGGGGAAGGGGAAATAAAGACGAAAAGAACAGTGGAGAGAAAAAGCAAAGAAACGAATAAAAAAAGTGGGGAAGGTCGCGAACGTCCGTGCATGAACACGCGAGTCAGGGTAATACGGCCGTAATTACGTACAAACGCGCCGCAACTCAATTCTGCCGAGTATGGATTATATATACCTTCCATTGATTGTGTCGGTCGACCGCCCAGAGAAGGCCAGTGCTGTCCCTCGACTGAAGTAGTCAGCACTCTTCAACAACGCTCCTCATCGATTAGTAAATCTGCAGTTCTGTAATCAGGCACTTAAAGCGCATATACTCGAAGGCGCTGCATAGCGAGAGGTGTTTCGGGAGTAAATCGCGCATGAAAATAGGTCACCGAAGCGCAACGAGTGTTTCAGTTGAGGGACTCTATTCGGCGGAGTCATGGAAAAGTTCCGAGCCGATTCACGTTTATGAGTGCGGGAGATGGTACACGCTACATATCCTGAGACGCGTATACAAAGTACAGGATTGCGAAGTTTGGCTACTTGTTGTTTTGTCTTTCATTGGTCCTGTTGCTGCACTGCTGTTTTCCCGGATTGTACAAATGACATTCACTTACTCAGCACTTCAACTAATGCACCACGAAGCGTAGTTTCTGTGTATTCGTCGAATCTCCAGAAATCTGTGCTAAACAGCAAGCCGAGTTTTTCTTTTATATACATATAGGGTGTCTTAGCTAACGTTAGCCAAGCTCTTCAACGAAAAAAAAAAGAGAAATATAAAGAAAAGATGGGGCAAGATGTATACGATTTTAAGACCTACGGTGATCGGTCGTCAGACCTCTGACGGCGGTACACCGTCGTCAGTACCGTTGTCGCCCTACTGCAGTAGACACTATGTGCGAAAACGTGTTCAATACTATGACATGTTATGTGCTTAAAGATAGAAAGGGACATTTTTTTAGAGGACGCAGTGCAAATAATGCTGTCATTTTGTGACCAAAAATTAATGCCTCACAAAAGCGTTTGTTAGCATTCCATTGAATTCTTATTGATTTTATATAGCCTTCAGTAAACACTCCTTAGAAAAGCCATTGTATTCCAGTAAGCACTTATGTAAGGGATAGCGCTGGCAAATTTCACTAAATATGCGATTGTGTCACTAAACTGGATATACTAAATAATCAACCGAAATTTGCTCTAGTTCATGTTTAATTGATCACTTCAAAGCACACGCAATTGCGGAAAACCCGAACTGTGCTCAAGGCATATACCCTTGGTAGGAATCCTGAGAAAAGCATTTGCCTTTGGACTTCGGCGGTTACTCACCTTCAGGTGCGCGCGCGATTAAAGCCGGCAGCAACCTTGACATCAGCCTACCTTCAAGCACAAGACATGACTGTATCGACTGAGAAATGCGCGTTAATTGCCTTCACACGTGAACCTATGACGCCTATACCAGTCTTCATTAATGGACACACTATCAACTATGGAAAGACCCATCGATTCTTGGGTGTAATGATCGACTGACTTCCTTTAGCATAGCCCTCATTGCGCGTACTTGAAGAAAAAAAAAAACTGCCGTCGGTTGCACATGCGTACTGAGATTCATGTGCGGGAAATTACGGGGCACGTCTGTACGTTCCATGTTTCAGTTGTACAGAGCTCTATTTCGTAGATTTCTACGCTACAGCGTTCCAGTGTTGTCCAGTACGTGCAAGTCAAATGTTCGTTCATTGGAGAGCTAATTTTAATAATCAAGCTATCTGATTTTAATATTTGAGAACTTGATCAAGACTAATTATGTAAGTAGGCGGAATGCAAAAAAAAAATAATAATCTGAATATCTCCAAGCGACGGCAAACAACATTACCTTGGTTCTGTACAGCTACGTGGCATTTGCATATTTTTAAAACTCGGTGCATGATAGTTGGGACACCCTGTATATACGCCGAGAAGCGCCACTCCTTTTGCCGAGGGCAGCCGTTCGACATTGTGAATAAGACCACCCAAAGGGGGCGCCGTACAGGAATTATACAATGCCCCCCCCCGCCCCCCCCACCCCCCCTTCCAAAAAAAAGTGCGAAGTAAACGATAACAGCAAAAGCTGACGCAGAACCTGCGGCGGCATTCTTTCATTAAAAAACCCAATTTTTTCAGCACGTCCGTTTGGGCAGACCACTCCTTCGGCCCACGGCGCTTTCGCACCGTTATCTGTTGTCGGCCTCTCTCTCTCTTTCACCCCTTCCAAAAAGCGAGAGGTGCGCGCCGCACATGCTTGCCATCTGCCTACGCGCAACGTGTAAGATTCGCGCGTGGGATGCTAGTGCTCTTGAGAGGAAAAAAAAATAAATAAATAAATAAAACGAAAGATGGGGGGGGGGGCGTTTCTCTCTCGAATGCGAGAGTGGGGAAAAGCAAAAACGCCACTTCCGCGGTCGGACAGGCTGCAGCTTTTACGCTGCGCTTTCCTTGCGCGAGCGTCGCGTCCTCGTGGCCCATGCACGATTGTGGGTTTATTAACTAAGTCAAGCGACGACATCGCTCAATAGGCACTTTCTCGTCTCGCGTTACGCACCTTGGGAGATATACGTCAAGTAAATGTTGCAAACAGAGATGAAAAAAAAAAGTTAATGAGTGAGTGAGTAAGTGAGTGAGAGATGTCTCTCTCTCGGCAGAGCCCATAACCGGAGCAATAAGCAAAAGGCGTCAGAAGGAAGAAAATACCCTGCTATAAGAAGCCCTGCTGATAAATCTTTTCACGAAGACTCCATAGAAGCTACCATGTCAGCATACGGACTCGGCTGAATATTGTTCTGGACATAGCGAAGTGAATAATGGTGTCGAAGTATACCCTTCCCGTCCACCCCCTAAAATAAATAAATAAATAAATAAATGTAAATGTGACTTCAGAACCTTTCCGGGCAATGGATGCGCTCCCGCACGATATGAATAGAGTACATCTAGCACTTAGTGGCTCCGGGGCGCACGTCAAGGACCTCTGTAAGCGGTAGTTGAAAACAGACACGTAAACCCGGAGCATCCGGCCAAAGTAAAAGGTTCTGTTACGCTTTCTTTTTCCTTTCCTCAGGGTGGTAGGTAAAACCGTTTATTGAATGTGCCAGACAACCAGAAAAACTGGTTCGATTTAAACAACTTCGGCCATTATATACTGCCGTCACAGCCTCCAAGGTTTACGTAACTTTTTCTAGTTGAAAAATGAAGGACAGTCGACTGGTCGTTAAAGGTGATCGCAATGGCGCCGCGATAGGCGAGTGCGGCGCCACACCGTCACATAAGGCCGCGCACTCGCTCCCAGCTCTCTGAGAAAGTGCGTACTGCATCGCAAAGTGATGATTATTCATCGGCAGGCATATTTTGGCAGCACAACGACTGCGCCTGTCCGTGTAGACGATCACATACATGAAGTAGAAGCTAGGCACCGCTTCCAACTTTGGATGGGGGATATAGCTCCACGATGGCACGCGGTGCGCGCGATTTCCGGGACGCTCACTTTTCTTTCCCTCGGATACGTGAGCGCACGCGTGTGTGATGTCCGCACAAGGGGCGGAAATGGCGGGTACGCGGATCGGGTGGTGCGCGGGCAAGCCTCTCGCGCTGCAGCAGCGCTCCGAGTGCGCAAGGTAGCAGCAGCGGAATGCCGTCCTCGTTTGGGGCGACGGCGGTGACCAGCCGACTTCGCCGCAGGCGCCCCGATATCTATCGGCAGCGGGCGAGCCGGCCGCACGTCTGTTCGCCTCCTGAAAATCCTCCCGCTTGACTATCCAGCGAGGCGTTGTTGCGCGTTTTCCAGCCCGCGTTGTGACTGCCGAACGAGTTGCAGCCTAACCCTATACTTCTCCTCCTTGTCTCTCTCTCTCCTTCCTCTCCTTCTCAGTGTGCGTGTCCGGAAAAAGGGTGCGGACCAGTCAATGAATTTCCACCGAAGGCGGAGGCGCGAGCGTTGGAACTTGAAGTGGGCGTCCCGCTGCTCGCCAAGGCAAAGGTCCTACACTCGCAACCTCGTACCAGAATCAGAACGACCCCCAGGTTGTCAAGTGTAGCCCGCTTCGTGGCTTAGTGGCTTCGCTGTCCACTACGCACGCGCCAACGAATGATCGCGTTCTTTCATGAGCAGGATCGTCGGGAAACGGGCCGTTGACGAACCATCAAGCTGGCTGAGCGCGTGGGTAAAACTTTGAATACACAAATGGGCAATCTGGGGGTCAGTTGTGTCGTTACGACATTAGGCGCGGCAGTTTAGCGATGAAGACGTTCAAGCTCTGCTTGAGGAAAGTGACGCTGATTTGTCAGATTGCGAAGATTGTGAAGATTGCGAATATTTCATGCCGAACGTCTTCTCAACAAAGGATGGCACAAAAGAACAGGAACGAGATAGAAAACACGAACGAGCGGGAAAAAAAGACTACTCGTTCGTTCGTGTTTTCTACCCCGTCCCTGTTTATCTGCGCCCCCATTTCTTCAGTATTAAATAACACCACGTTGTTACGATCGGCCAGCGGCAGTAGTGACCTTATAGCCTCTACTGCCCCACTGCGACGAATCGCTCGTGACGCTAACAATGCGTCCCCTCGGACAGACCTGCGGCGCCAACAGGGCGAGGCATGTTTGGCGGGCCGAGTGTTGTTCGTTTACCGTCGCCGTCCCGGATCAATCGGAGCAAGAAAATCCTGGAAAAGAGTGTTCTACGGCGTTTCATCACGAACTCCTGTAACCGCCATGGTTGTTTGACAGACGCTCCAGCTAACTACTGGGTCATCCCAGGAACTAAGACGCGCAAGCTTGAGTCAATCGTGACAATCACCGTCTACGAAGCTCCCCTCCTTTCTATGTGTTCAGTGAACAAATGTGCGGGAGTGATTGTGTGCACCCTCGCCCTCAACTCGTATCCTTCGGCGACTTTGGATGATCCGATTGGACGAAGGTGGGGTGGCAGTTTTCCCTGGCCTAGGGATCTAGGGAGTACAGAGGGGGTTTAAGCGAACTTTTTCGGCTCCTCAGTGTGCTTCAATTCAGTCATATACTAGACTGATTAGACGTAACGTTCTCAACTCCTCATGTAGATATTGTAAATAAACCCAGTACTCCTCGTTCTGGATGAGAACATGTTCCTCCCTTCAACAACGTCCTTAGCGTGAATGAGTCGGACAACAGCATGGGCCAGCTAACACTTCAGACATGCCCGACCCCAACTTTTACAACGTCCAACATTCAGTATACTTCTAAACGACATCTGCGCGACTTTTTTCGTTTTTCTTTAAGCGAAGCTTTCGTTGCCTCTTCCTTCGAATTTTGCGCTGCTGCTGCTTCTGTTGTCTTGCACGCAGCGTCGGGGGTTTGTTCAGAACGTGCATATACATGGTAGGAGCGTGCCAGAGAGGAAACTCGACGCGAGAAACTCCTTTGGACCTTTCCAACGTGTGGCATGTGCACAATACCTTCTGAAGCTACCTGGGTGTCGCCACATTAGCCTCGACAGCTGTAATTATCCGTGAACACGCTTAAAAGGATTGCAGAAACTGCTGTGCTTATCTTTCTACTAAGGTGCAAATACAGAGGGCGAATCAGAAACGAGGGCGAATGAGAATGTCTTTGCCCCTATTTATTTTTTTTTGACACATTACGGCTGTAAATGTGAAGTCAACAGATCCATTCCCAGCGGCGGACCTTTCTTGGACCGGCCGGCCTTATCTGCCGGTAGCTCCGTGACACGGCGCTGCTGTCAGTTGTTTAATATGGCGGTTGTGCTTCACACGTCCACGGCGTACGAGCAACGAAGTGTGATTCGTTTTCTATGGAGCAAAGGACGAACGCCCATCGAAATCCACAGGGAAATGCAGCCCACGTATGGGGAAAGGTGTCTCACTTTGAGATGTGGGAGGTGGTGGTGTTGCGAGTTTGCAAAAGGCCGTGAAGACTTGCATGACAATGAGCGTTCGGGAAGGCTGCGGGCGTCGCTGATTGACGGCAAAATTGCATAGGGGCATCTCAAATTTAGTGCTGCGATGGGACAAATGTTTGAACCGGAATGGGGACCATGTGGAAAAATAGTGTAAGGTACGTAGACTAGTACTTATGTTTGTAGTTACCTGTATGTACCTTATTTTGGTTAATAAGAAATAGGGGCAAAGGCTTTTTGATTTGCCCTCGTAGGCAGAACTGCACAGAGGAGGGGGGAGAGGAGGTAGAGAATGGGTAGAACCAACGGAGTCGCGAAATGGGTGAAGAACAGTATTTCCACTTTTGTTGTTCCTATAGAGGGGGAGAGGGCAGGAGAGGGAAAAGATTATGTGAGAAGGCAAGGAAACAGCGGTTACGGGCAAACTGAAGGTACGGTCCGGTACGCTTCTGCTACTTCTAAAACATAAACTCCATGGAAATTTGTCAAGCAGACAAATGACGCAGGACGTGCAGACGCAAAGCCGCATTAAAACACCGCAGGGTCTATAGGCGACACTACGGAAGCGCCTGCAAGTAAAATCAACACTTCTATGCCCGCCGCGGTAGCTTTACGGCAATGACATTGCTCGAGGTCGCGGATTTGACCGAGGCAGCTGCATTTCGACGGGAGCGAAATAAAAACGCTCATGCACTTTCATTTGTGAACACGTTAAAGAACACCACGGTGCCAAAATTAATACGGAGTGTGCTACTACGGCCTGCCTCATACTTCTATCGTGGTTTTGGCACGTACAGTACCATAATTCAATTAAAGTTTACACTTCTGCCGCGATGCGATATGCCATGGGGGGTAATAATGCTCAAGCATCTAAGAAATTATGAATAATGGTACACAACAACGCCTCAAGCAAACACGTCTCCCTGTGTGTTTACTACGCAGATAAACAGCAGTGGTGCACGCAAGGCCACATTTAGCATCAAGTGAGCACTGTCGTATTGGATTAAACGCTGAAGAAATGACACATTCACCGCCATCACCGCTAATTATCGTCAAGCAAAGCAAACAGCGTAGAAAGCTTCGCTTACACCGATTCCCACAGTGAGTGGGATCCGCATACTTTTACGCTTTTATCTGGCATGCTGCAGCAGCTAATCCGTGACATATAATGTCACAGTGCTTTAGGTGCGCAGGAAAAGCAAGGCATCAAAATCCCACCCTCTTCTGCAAATTGTTCCGCCTCTTTAGCTTTCCTCAATAGAGATTTAAACGGCTCCGTACAATCCAGGGTTTCTGTATTCGTTTTTCTGCTCCAAAGGGCTTCAGCGGAAAGCAGCTATTGCATCACTGAAGTTTACGACCGCATAGTACGCTGCATTTGACTGCATTTGCTGCATTCTACAGCAACGGAAGTCAGTATCTTGAATTTTCCGTCGAAATTGATGTACCGTAATGCAGCATGCCGGTAGGTTTCCTTGCTTTAGCGGAATTTAAGTAGGCCGCTAATATATACCAGTGAACGCTTATATATTACAGAAAATGGTGCCTGTAGTAGTGACATATGTGTTGTCAATGTTGGTGACAAAAAGTTTCAAAAAATTGAAACTGATTGGCGGAACTCGGGGGACGGGTTTTGTAGTGACATTACAGCACTCACCCACAGAGTTGTTAGTTTCAGCTTCGTCCCGTCGTCTTCTTGATTTGCGTATGTTGTTCTAACTGCTGGCTTTCACCACTGTACCATCTGGCCCAGCTCTCGACACTTGTTACAAGTAGTTAGTCTGTTTAACAAATCTTCTCAGGGCTGATGCTTTACAAGCAAACGAATAGTTTGAAATCGCCTACATCAATTAGTCGCCACCCCTTGAATGAATCGCATTCCAAAAGCCTTTTTTTTAGTTCGTAACATTAACCAATGGGGGACGACAAACTATTCGAAACTACTAGTACGTACGGTGGGGGAATTCGGTGCCGCGCGACTCTCCACATTATGGACACACACGGCCACTCCGCCAAAGCGCCAATTTCTTCTGTTGAGTGAACAATGACGGCAGTAATACAAGCTGTGCACGTTATTAAGCGTACTGCACCGCGTCTCGTTCACCATGTTTACATGGAATCCAAGGTAGGATTCACAGAAAAATAAATTTGTCGCATCTCTAAAAGAGCGCATTTAAATCCAGAACAGTAGCAGCCCTCAGCACGTTTTGAATGCAGACCTTTACAATTATGTACAAGTTCCTAGTAAAACAGTTTATCCTCAAGAGGGAATTATCAATGCAGCGCCTATAAGTAGGCAGCTTTATAGTCAAATAAGTCATCCGCAGATAAAGTTTGAACAGCGTCAGTGCCTCATGCTAAACATGAACGCGAAACAACAAAAGATACCGTGAGATGACGCGCTACCGCTGAACATTCCTTCGCTCATCCGTCGGCAGCTGGGTCCGAACTCCTCCCACGCGCGCATACACATACGCGGAAGGACTGATGAAGTCAAAGAGAAGATACGTTTGCTGGGAAAGCGGTTAAGAACTCGAAAGTGGCGGTTTTCTGTGTCCTTCCGTCCGTTCCGTTACGCCGTCGTCCCCATTAGTTTCAGCAGAGCGTTTTTCAAGCCCGCTCCGCTGACGCGCAGCCACTCAGCCTTACTGGAGCGAAAATGCACCGAACATGTTCGAGCTAACCGGCACTGTTGAGCGGAGGGCACCCCTGCTTTGGCGGCGTCATATGGTTTGGTGGGCTAATTGGTCGAACATGGCAAACAGCATCGATGACAGGGCAGTTTAATGAACAGGACACATGGTTCATTTGTTCCGTCACCTGCGCTAATCTTCATGCACGTTGGACGTAAACCAACCAGCCCCGCTTAGAACCCTCGCGTAGTTAGTTAAGCATTATTCAGTCAGACAGGGACACAAGAACATATACACATCACGGGCGCTGACCACCAACGGACTGAGTTGTTAGTCAGCACCCGTGCGCGGTGTGTATTCTTTACGTTCCCGTGTCCCTGTCTGTCCCCAAAAATACTGTGACAAACAATAAATTGCGGCAAAACCCATCTCAGGACGACTGTCGACGGTAATGCGTTAGCATTGGATGAATATAGCGACACAACGTATTGCCACCGTCGAAACGAGTTATATGTGTGAGGCGTGTATACGTACTGCAGCGGGACTCCTCTTTCGCGCGTCCACTCGGCGCCATCTAGCGACACCGACGCGAAGCCTGGGCGTGGCCTCCGAAATGCATGTGCATGTGCAATGCAAATGCAATGCATGTGCTGAGAAACGCGTCATCCGGCAACCGGGCTTCCCTCTCGAGCTTCTTTCTGGACACGCTGCGCAATCTAGTCGCTGCCGAAAAGACTGCGCGTGGCCTCCTAGACGAGAAGCGTGGCGCGCGCAGGCGCCTGCGCGCGCCACGCTTCATTCTATTTTACCAATCGCATAGGCCGGCACTCCAGGTTCGTCTGCTCCCAAACCGACCGATCGTTGAGAAGAGCTGTGCGATGTAGTACATCGAGGAAAATGGCAAACTCGCGTCAGCAGTCGTGACGCGCGGCACTGTCGGCCATTCCGATGGGAAAATGAAATGACTTCGTCAAATCTACACCAAGCCACAGTCAGCACCGTACTGTTGTCTCGATTCGGCACATAGTTCAAATAGGAGATGGAGTCGGCGAGACGGGCCCAGGCGACGCAGACGAGTGTGCTGGAATCATGGCGTATTTCACATGGACAGTGTGGCAGCACGCTCGAACACAAGAAGTTTTGTTGCTGTATATGTTCTTGACACTGTGATGGGTTCTTGGAAGCCCTCCCCATAAGCCGACCGAGCAGTCTCATTAGCATGTTCGCAGCACATTCTGCCACACAGCGGTCCATGGAAGGCACTGAAACGTGACGTAGTGTCCTTGCTCGCGAGATGACGGAGTACTCGAGTTTCAAGCGGTATAGTTGGTCGTACGGTCAACGCTGTAAAGGCGGGGGGGGGGGCGACAAACACTGCAGCACTGCGTTGGAATCACCGAACCACTCGATTAAAGACTGCGCAAGTCCTCATTGATCAAGCAACCGTCACACAGCGAAGCTCCTTGCAATAAATTATGTAAACCCCTAATAACCTACAGAACGGTGCCAGAACTTCTCGCCTAGGTGGTTTTCGCTGCAGCTTTTTCAGTCGGAACAGTCCTTTTTCGTGGCGTCGATATTAAGGGCAATTTTTTTTATGCACGTACGCTACTTGAAGAGACGTTATGTTGATGAAATTAATTGAATTCGCCTTATAAAATAAATTCATAGAATAACCACTTACACTCCGCCAACCAGCACTTCATGTAATAACATTTTGCCGTGCTGAAGTATCATCCTAGCTCAACTACGAGTTGCAGATCGTGTAAAAGTACACACATCGTGCAGACGCAGCTACGAGCCTTTCTGACGTCATATCATGCATAAATTAAGGGCTTAAAGAAGCCCTAGAATGACAAAGTCGCGAGTTAAATTGTAGGCCGTGGTAGCTGTGTTCTTGAAGAAAATGGAAGCGACTGTGTGGCATAGTTTCTGTTGACGACGCAGAGAATAATACAAATGGCCAGCGTTACCCTTTCGGAACAGGACAGTGCAACAAATGAGACAAGGTCGGGGACAAAGGCAGAAAGGAAGGAAAGAACCAACCCGAACGTTGACCTTAGGCGCTACGCCGGGCCGAAGGAAAAATAGTAACGCAGACAGAGAGGCAGGCAATATCAAATGACTGGCTTTAGGTGTTAGCCAGGAACTTTCTCAACGGTTAGTGTTCCGGCACGGTAGAATGAAATAAAGCGTGTCCGGGCGGGAACTTGCGGCCTTTAAAAAAACCCGACTTGATTTCTCCCGGAGACAGGTTTCTGTATAAACAATGAGAGATAATATGTTAGGCACGATACGACTGCCTCGTTCGTTCCCAGCGTCTTGCTCTGGCCGGATTGAGAAATTAAAGAGCGAGCTTTTTTCTTGTACAATTGCACAGCAATACATAACCTTTCGAACGGGTGAGGCACTCGACCTCCCAAAAGAGTCTCTCTCCCGCAGGCAGTATCCGCTGTTTGTTCCGAGAAGCCTAACCTGCACGTACGAAAAAGCGATATAAAGAAAGAAGGAAGGACTTGCTGGAGCGTCACAGCAGGAACGGGCACGGCGCCACTCCGTGCGACGTTTGCCCATGCATCGCGAGCGAGCAGAAGTCGAGGCTGCAGCGCGGCCGCGTGATGGATTGGCTCCGCACGTATTCGACCTCCGACCTTGTTCTTACACGCGCCGGGCGAAGCCAGGAGGCACATGCAGGTGCGCGCGCGCGACGCCGCGGGCAGTACACAACCCGTTCGAGCCTGCGTATATGTTACAGAAAAGAAGGAAAAAAAAAATACCGCCTCGGCACAGCCGTGTCAATATACGTGCACGTTGCTGCATGACCTCGTGGAGAAAAGAGAAAAGAAGGGGGGGGGGGGGGGTGAAGGGAAGCAATCCGTGAAAAATGAACAACGAAAAACGGAATGAACAGAAGAAAGAAATAAAACCTAAAACAAACACATTTGTTTCTCTCCCCATTAGATGCAGCACATTTCCACGATGACTGCGATGTACTGCACGACGCCTTCCCTGACGCACCCGTTTTATGCCGAGTACTGAATACTGTGCCACGTGCTGAATTGCATGGCGACCGAAGCTTTTCCTGGACTTCGCCGATGGCTAAGAAAGTGCGGGGTAGAACGGACACAATCTGCTGTGTGAACCACTTGAATGCCTTTATTTCTTTTTCTTCATCCCGGATGTGATTAGACGAACTTCAGCTTAGGGTTTTCTGTGCGTTAGCTCTTAGATTAAGTCCCGAGTTTCGAATTTCAAAACTGCGCCAATAGTACACGGCATGTTTCTTCTTTTTTATTGTTTACAAATTTTTGTAAATCGTGTGCGGCAAAGTAAAGTGAAGCAAATTTTTGTACCGCGAAATAAACTGACAAAATAATTTCACGAATTTTTTATAATTAATTGATGATGCATTCAGATGTCTTGAGTAAGTAATGTCCGCCTCTTCGAGACCACAGGCGATTTATAATATTCTGTATAGTTAAAAGAACATGGTATATGAAAGCCTTAAAATCGCTTGCGTCACTTCTAAACTAAGGCGAGCTCTTACAAGTACACCAGCATAGGTCACAGCAAATAAGCACCTCGATTTCGGAGTATACCGACGTCAAAAGTTTTACAGCCGCAAAGTTACTGACACTTCACTCAAGCAAGAAGGAACACGCGCCAAAGCAATAAATGTACGTTCAAATGCAAAATGAGACTCAGCGGACGGTGAACATGCTCGGCACTTGTGTTGCTCTTTTTTAATACGAAGTTAGGCCGTTATAGTAGATTACGCTTCTGAGAAAGCAAGGCTGCCGCTCATTCCCTGAGAACAGGCTTGGTCGGTCAGAAAAGAAGAAGAAACATACAATATACGCGGAGTGACGCCATCCTGAACGGAAGACTCGGAATGGCAAGCTTAGAGAAGCTTTCCTGAACCGGACGGCTCAAGTATAAGAAAATACTTTGAAATTAGCAACGTCACACAGACTGTAGCAGACGATTTGCTTGAGCTAGTTGGTCAGACATACTGGTAGAAGAATTAGGGCCGGAAAAAAAAAAGAGCAATAAGAATACACATCGATAGGACAGGCGCACTGTCGATACAGAGTGCACGTCGGCACATAATGTTGAATGTGTGTTCTTGGCCACCAGCTTAACCAACAGTTATTTTTCTACCAATGAATAGAAATAGTCTTATCTTTAGAAATAGTCCTTCGCGTGGCTTTGGCCACCCAAACACCAAGGCTCCATAGTAGGAGTTCTGGCGTGCTCTCTGCGTTCTTTTGAGCGCCTCGCCTATAGTGTTCCCTAACATTGAGTCTCCTATTTCTAAACCTCCTTAAAATTTTTGCACTTCACAAAAAACGCCTTACTGCGCTTATTACAAAAAAAAAATAATAATAATTTTGGCGCCAGTGACGCACACGCCGCGACTTCGTTATTCTTCTGCCAATGTCCAGGAAAAGCTTGCCCGTCAAACACCCTTCACACAGCACCATCAGTCTCCCGCTTTTTCTCGCCGGCTTTTACTTTTAACGACTATTTTCAACAAAAGTTTGGCGCTGCATGAACACAGATAGCTTGTTCGAAGTGTGGCATTTTACTGCCTTCACGATGCCCTTTCGTTCTTTCTGTTGAGGTTGCTCCGCACGCATTGTATTTCTCTTCCCGTCAATGCCATTCTCCTCCACTTGTTCGCCGGTACCACTCTTTCCACATTCGTTTGTCGCACACGCTCAAGTTCGGCCGGGGCGCTTCCTACTGGCAACCCACCCTCTAACGACCTCGCAAAGGAAGCCAGAGGAGCACCCCGCCCGAATTCAGCGAGCCCTTGACTTTGAAGAACCCGCGCGCGCGCGCACGCACAGACACACGCACAGTGCGCGGCAACGAAGCACGTGCGCTCGCTCCTCTGCGTATTTCTGCGCTTTAACAAACGGGCCCGGTTGGGAACAATTTGGTGCTCCAGCTCCTCACAGGACATGTCTCTGTTTCTTACAGTTATCACTCTCTCTCTTCTTTCTGCCTCTTTCAGCTTCCTGCTTCTCTTCATCTTCTTCCTTTTTTTCTTCTTCGAACTCTCTGTGAAGACACCCTCCTTCACCGCGAGACGGGGGCGCGCGCACCGAGTCGGTGCGCAGAACATTGCGGGGGCCCCGCGCACACGCTTCCAGCCATCAAACGCGACCGCGCGGCTTTCGCGCCCTGCTTGCTCTGCAGCCGAGAACGCGGTCTCCGCCCCGACGCCGCTTCTGTTTTACGTGTGTGCGTCGTGCTGTTTACTCGCCTCCCCACGCTGTCATCTCGCTCTCGTAACGTCCCCCTTCCCTCTTCTCCACGCTTCCTTCCCCCAGCCGTTCTTGTCACTTGTTGCCGCGTTCCGGCCTCACCGACCAGGGCGATAAGGAGGCCCTTCGCTTCAGGCAGTGCCGGCAAGGCCGGCACTTGGTTGTTGCTCTCGGTTACGGATTGCTCAGCCTTGAACGCGCACAGTGAAAGCAGCCAAGCGTGCACGTTTACAAGGGGCTTCCGACCTCCTTGTGGTGTACAGCGAAAAACTTGCGCCACCGGAGAGCGCATCAGAATATAGCTTTTTTTTCTGTGGCGTTTAGCGCGCTTACGGTGAAAGCGCAATGTGAGAAAATCGCCCGGGTAGCGGCGGCGAGTTCTGGTCTCGCTTAATTTCCCGTAAATTGCGCACATTTTTCTCTCTTTGTCGCTCAGCGCAAGCAGCTCGCAGCCACGCGTACCAAAGGTACAGTAATGGCAATAGCATAACACGAGTAATGTCCTTAAATGTAATCTAGCTTATGTGGTGGGTATAACGACGAACTTGGCTTTCTGAGGTGAGGCCGCGCGAAGACTGCGAACAATGACCTCAGTTCTAAGTATGAACCAACTAGCCCTCATCAAGATCTTACAAATGACCTCATCCTCCATGTCTGGTCCCCGGGTAACGCTGAAGCCGTATTTCGGGTTGATGCTGAATACAGGATCGTAGTCGTCTGATTTGTTTGTTTCTAGCTAAAAGGAGTTTAGCAACAGAACTATTGACGAGGGAAACCAAAGGAACGCAAACCTTGCGGCCAGTACAGCAGCACCCTTGTCTTCCATTTGTTTCACGTCCACAGTTCAGCTGTTCTCGCTCTACACGCAGAGAGGATCATACTGGTGGCGTGAAGTTTGGTCAAACATAAGTGTTACTGAGGGTTCCAAAATGCACAATGGGCGGTTGCACACGGGCACGGCGTAGTGTAGCTGGTGCGAATTCATTACGATCATCTGGGGTGCTTTAACTTGCACCTAAATCTACCAACACGAGCGCTTAACCATTCCGACTCTATTAAAATGCGGCCAGCACAGTGACCGGACAAAATTTGACTGGACAGAAGCTCGTCATGTGCTTGACCGAAACGGACAAGTACTCGCCCATTTTGACACACAGAGGAAAAACCTCGCGGTCTTTAATAAAGACGAAATCTCGCAGCAGGAATGTATTATCACGTAGGAATTTGTAGGCAGAGGTCAGGCCTATGCACCCTAAAATTATAAATTATGTACAGTCATTTGCCCCACCAATTCATTTTCACCCAGAAACAAAATAAGTAATAATGATAATAATTTAAACACCAACACAATTGCGTTGTAACATTTACTGAGAAGTCGCCGCACAAGAATGTTAATATAAATTCTTGTAAATGTTAGCGCGGTATAAGAGCTACTATGTATGCTATACCCAGCTACGAATGATGAAAATGCTATTAATGAACGAAATAGGTATAGGGATATTGGATTTTGCAGAGTACGCGACCACGAAAAGATACAATACGTCCCAAATTGTATGAATAAGAGGCGTAAAAGTCATCACTGCATGCGCAACTTTTAAAAATGTTTTGCTCCACTACTCCAGTAAACACCGTTTGCAAAATCTACTGCGTAATGTACACTTTGTAAAGTTCATGACTGTAAAGCACGTTGCTAGATATCAGCAGGGTATAGGGCAATCTTATCCAACCAGCTCAAGACGCAAATGGTGCTAGATAGCACAACATATCAGCAGTAAATATTTGGTCTTGTTTCTTTCCGCATAAAATGACACGGCCTTCCTTTAACGGTTCGTGCAATTTCTCGCATATGCCTGTCACAGGTGATGGAGAGTGATTATTTAGGAAACACTTCTTATCAATGGCCTCAGTACCTAAATGTTAACCAAGCCTCTATACACGCGAGGTCAGAATGCCCTCCGACGGAGACTGAACAATAAAGTACACAGCGGCTAAGAATAAATAAAGGAAACTAAGACAAAAAGAACGCCCCTCAAAAGTAAAAATCACGCGCGCCCACTGGCGCTCCAAAGAACGCACGCGTCGAGGAATTCGATGTCTGTATTCTGTTATGACTTTAGCGATGTAAAATGTCGCGTCAAGACCAAGCAAGCCTCACAGCGTATTAAAAACAAAGTGTTGTTGAGCATTCCTTAGACGTTTTCCACGAGGCTGTCCTTTCATCAGCGCACGCCCAGCCGACGCCGGGGCCCGTCATAGACTGTGACGCGCAAACAAAGGAGCTCACTCGGAGGTGACAACTACCGTGAAGATCACTCTACCTGACCCTGACAAGCTGAATTAATTGATGAAATGGGCCAACGTCGAAGGCTACCGTGGGAACAGCGTCGACCTAGGTTTCCCACATTGCTGCAAGCTTGCGCCGAATGCGGGGGTGAAGGTGCGACATCATGGGAGGGATTCTGCGACCGATTCGACGATTGTGATTGGCCGTGATAGAGACATCAGATTCCCTAGTCTAGTCTCCTAGGGAAGACGACGGTATTCAAAGCGGAGACCTTTGGTGCAGTGAGGACGTGTGCTGACGTGTCCTGATGTGAGCTCCGATTATTAATTTGCTCCGTATCTGGAGCCAGTGTAATAATGTGAAATAAATCCTGTTTCCTTCATTCCTACTACCGGACGTACTCATAAATGAGCTAGGTCGATTCCTGGCCCAAAGGCCACCTCGAGCCGCAACAGCGTTTAAACGTCGAACTGTTGACGATGTTTCGAGAGCTGCGCTTCATACATCAGCTGCATCCTCCTCAAATGGTACTGTACCCAATTGTTTGAGGTGCATAAAGACAGCTCGTCTTGCGCAAATCGCACAACCAGCTGCTCAAAGAATGAAAGGTCGAAGGTCAGTAGGACCGTAAGCTCTCGCATGCAGAAAGTTTCCTGAAATTATTACACTGTAGACAACCACGATTCCTAGACAGCGCGAATAGGGTATTTAGAAAAGCACTGTTGCCCCATCCACGTCAGCTCTCAAGGTGGAGTCCCCAGCAGAGCGACTCTCCCATGGTACAGTTGTAGTGACGGGCCAATGAAAAATGCAAAAAAAAAGAAAGCACGCCTAGAAAGTTCATGTTTAATTTAGAGCAGGTCTACACACGATGAAACACGGCCTGAATTCTCCTCAAACTCACTGGAAATAGCTCATCTGAATGACAGTCAGAACAAGGACAGGAAACTTAAGGCAGGACACTCCGGCCACATATGTCACAGCGCGAGCATATGATGACTGCAGAAACTGCCTCCAGCCATATCAGACATGAATACTGATGTCGCTATAGACTCGAAGCGCACCTGACCAGATCGTAGTACGGAAACGTATACCACGGTTTCGAAACGGGCCCAGCTAACCATAGGTAGAAATGCAGCATAGTCCGCGCCCGCTGTAACTGATTCCCAGCAGCTGATTACAATTAAGAGAGGTCTAAAACCTGAGCCGTTGTGTAGCGTCTCTATGAGAACGGTTACTGAGTACCAGCGCATCTGACCGCGAAAATATTTACTGCCGAAGAAGTACACTTGACAACCGCGTAGTCCCAGCGAGTGACATATGCATGGCATGAGGTCCCTCTTTCCTTTCACAATCTCACGAATGTTTGCACGGCTAGAAAACCACAGTCACAAAACAAGAATATTCGCGACATGAAGGCCACAAGGTATACAGCTGACAGCGCTATGAGCGATAAGATAACGCTATGATTGCCCGAGTGAGCGGAAACAAGAACTCCCGCTTACCCTCGAGGTCATGGGCTAGCACTTTTCGTGAATAGGAAGAAGGAGCACACTCTGAAAAGGGACATATACGGCGCATATGACCGCTCTCCAAAGTGCCATTTCACTTTAAGGCCTCGTCCTTGATCGGCTCCTCCGCTAAGACTGATGGACAGAGGGCAACGCACAAGACGCGACCAAAGGAGGCAGTGCACGAGAAACAAAGAATGTGACGCACAAGAAGTAACTCACGGTAAGAAGAAAAGGAGAAAGGAGGGGCTCGCACATAAAAAGTGCCGCGCTGGTCCTGTAGGCGCAGCATTGATCAAGGGACGCATCACGGCTGTAAGATTTACGATTATGTGGCAAGATGCCTGTGACGCAGTCGGGAGGAAGGGTTTAGTGATGCGAGAAAGTTCTCAGAAGTCGAAACGTCGTCGATCTTGCAGCTCTCGCTCCATGAGTGCTTTCCGTTGAGCTCGCCAGTTCCAAGAGGAGCACCCAAGGACGCATTTTTGCACTTATAGTATGCAGCCTTCCGCAGTGTTTGACTGCGAACGGCGGGCATGAACAAAAAAAAAATGTGCCGGACTTGTCCGTTTACAAAAAGCTCATATTGAAGCTTAATAGAACATATTGATGGGTTTGTTGGTTCATATTTGCAGGCCTGTTAAGCGCACGCCTTCACCTAAGGTGTGCGCCTTTTGAACCTGCAAGCGCTTATTGAGCACAGCATCCGCACACCCAAATCGACTGCGGAGACGCCCATATATGTGCCGCTGCGCCGAGGTTCGCGGCTTCAGAGGCGCCCTGTTTGGAGCCGTAGGACAGTTTCTTCCTGCTCTGGGGTTTTTTATCATTTGCTTTGACCCCGAGGCAAACTATATACGTCGGTCAAACGGCAAGGTGTTTGAATACATGACTGATCGAGCATGAATGAAATGGAAACTCGTCGTAGAATACTGCACACGTTTTGGCTGCGTTCCCACCTATGACAACTACATTGTGGAAAGGGTAAGGATACAACTTAGCAGAGAGATAAGTTCAGCAAATTTAACGGACACCTTCAGAGAGTTAATGTGTGAGCACGCCTTCTGTTAACTCGCTAAATAAATTACGTTAAGTCTTCAAGGCTTTTGTGTTTGCCGATCCTTTTCTCTGCTGTATAATGAGCTTTAAATATGTCTATTCTAAGCTTAATAAATTAGATGAAAGTCAATGCTATGCGTCTTATTTCCGCGTTCGTCCCTTGCTTCAGGTACTGTGGTTCGGCTACGTCAAGTTGGCACAGCATAAACGAAGTGTGCATACATTTATTGAATCAAACTTCCGAAGAGTGCCCTAGTGTTTCAGAAGAACCGCAATGCGACAACACAGAAAAAGTTTCCTTGAGAGGAACAGTAGAAAACGCTCACAACCCGTTCCAAGTAAAGTTTCAAAAATGGATGACCTGACTTCCTCCCCCCCCCCCCCCTTTCGTTTTTGACGAGCGTTGAATGCACCCTTTCCTGGACTTTAATTTTTCGTTCCCGCTGTTCTTACTATACAACACGAGATGAGGTCAGATTGAGTGAAAATGGAGTGACCCACGGAGCACCCACGGTCAGCACACAACACGAAGGTGACTGCGGTATATACATCTCGACACAGGCTGGAAGGCGAGAAGAATCACGAGAAGGTTCTGCATTCAACTCCCTCAGCAAGGAAGGTGCGGCCGCGGCGACCCAGATTATATCGGAACCGGTAGTAGAGGTGCTGCTGGTCATTAAACGCGCAATTTCGCCAAGTTGTCCAGGCACTCGGCGCGTATAAGCCCGTCACATTTCGTGTAATTATTATTTTTTTTTAAGCGCAAGGATGGCCCAGGTGCAGAACCTGAAACGCCAGTCGCGCAGCAATGTGCGGCGCCTCTCGTCTTGTTTTTCGCCGACGCGCTCGAAAAGGTTCTGCGTTCTCCCGTTGAATAAAAACTGCCAACGGCGGCTATCCTCTTCCACGAAGAGAATTCATGCATCTTGGCTGAATGTACAAGGAACAGTGCGAAGACGTGAAACCTAGACAAGGGCGAATAAGTGTTGCAGGGTCTCGTTTAAAGGCACGTCTATCACGGCTCCTTCCAGAGGCCAGTCATTTTCATGGCGTTTAGAGAGAGTAACGTCATCAACATCGACCGAGCTGTATGCGATGAGGCGATGAAATACATACTATACGCCAACTTCAACAACAATGGACGACTTTCACAGACTTAAAAGTAGCACTGCAAAGCCTTTGTACGAAAAGCACTAGATCAAGCAATTACGTTTTGGTCCGTGAACCAGCACACGTACATCACTTAACATCTAATGCCGGACATGTGATAGCAATTCAGTGCCTCCCAGGACATTGCGGTATAACAGGTAATGAAAAGGCGGGTGAGGAAGCCCACAATAGGCACGCTTACATACGATTTATAAAAGTGTTTTTCACTAAAAGTGAGGCTTACGGTTTGGAGAAGCGCTACGATTTCAGGGAACGGAATAGAAGCTCGTCTTCATCTTCAAGCAACAATTTTTTGTACAACATCGACCAAGAACTCCAGTCAAGGCTTCCAGGTTATCTGACTTCAACTAGACGTTGCCGGTTCGACTAGTTACCGGTTCGACTACATTACCTGCCTTCATCACCTAGAACATTTTCTCTGCTGTTGATAAAATTACAAAACATGCATTCTAATTGTTATTTTTTTTATTTTTCGGTTCATCTGCTTCTAGGATCTTTCTTCCTATGCGCTCTATTTCCTGCAGAGTAGCACGTCGGCGAATATAGGCTGGATAACCACTTTGCCCTTTTCCATAAAGAACTTTCTCTTACCGCGGCTTCTCGCGAGTCGCTTATAATAGAATTGTCATCTAACGAAATTATATTCTGAACGAAAAAAGAAGGGACCATATAGTGAGAAACACGTCCAAGCGTTTCTCTCCATTTCTTTTTCTTTTGAGTACAAGTTCATCACTGAAGCAACGCTCCACTGCATGCTGTATCGGAATGTCGAGCAACGGATCTTTATACGAGTTTCACGCCGTCTGCGCCGCAGGTTTTCCCGACTCTCCCACCCCCAGAGCGAGAAGGCAGCATTTTCTTCCCCCGGTGCTGCGCTCTCAACGAATCCTGGTCGAGGAAAGCACGCAAGCGCGGCGTTCGTCGAAGGCGCCGTCGTCGTCTCGCACACTTCATGTGGCCGGGAATTTTCAGATTTCTCGCCAGTCGCCGCGACGGGGTTGCACGAGGAAGCTGTGGCAGCATCGCGAGGCCGCGCACACCAGAGAGAGCCACACGTCCGGATGCCCGCTACGTTTTCTCAGTACGGCATCAACAGCGAACGCGGAGCGAGATGGAGAGAAAGAAACAGCACGACGAAGGAGCGAGCGTGCGCGCCCCGTAAATCCCGCCCAAAGTCTTGTCTCACACCCGCCCACTTTTCTCTCTCTCTCTCTCTCTGTATATATATATATATATATATATATATATATATATATATATATATATATATATATATATATATATATATATATATATTATACGCGTTCTCGGAGACACCTGGAAAGTCTAAGCTGGCCCGCGTTGTCTCGGCGCCCGTGCGGGTGCACGCACCGCGAGCTAGACCGGTGGTGTCTATAATATTCGCCCACACAGAAAGCGGCAGGTGTGCCAGTCAGCGAAGCGCACTCGTAAAACATACTTCGAAGACAAACAAGCCGTTCATCCCAAGTCGAGCAGAGGCTGCAGCGCGCGATGCATTTCGCTGTTCCTTTCGCAGATTTAATTTCCCGGGACAGCGCACATGTAGTGTACGTGAGCATCTGGTTGACGGTGCCCGATTGAACTCTGACCGCGTAGCCGCCGATGAGGGGGTTCTCGAGCATGTGCCGAAATCTCGGCACGTGGGCGTTTGTGCCTTGCGCCTTCCACCGAAATGCGGTCGCCGCCGCGCGTTCGGGATTCACTCCGCGTACTCACATTTCAGCAGCAGGACGTGCGCCTTCCTGGACGTTTCGTGAACACGGCGATAATGATCTAGGAGCAGAAGGCTGCGGCATCTGATATCCACGCAGCAAAATATACGCTCCCGTTACAAAAAGAAATAAAAAGAATAAGTAAGGCTGTTCAGAAGAGAAAGACGAGGTTGCGGACAGCCTATATATACTGTATACCTATATAGGTGAATTTCTCAAGACATCTGTTTGCCCGCGTGTATAAGCTTAGCCGTATTCAGGTGAGATCGTGCGTTGTCGTTCTCGGAGTCCCTTTTCTATTCGCGTTTTCGGTTTTGTTGCTTCATTCAACACCTACGACATTGCTGCAGCGAACGAAGCCAGCCTGAAAATAATATCGAAGACTCCTTACAACGAGAACACCTCTGCTCCATCGCAGATGGAATGTGCAGACCTGTAGCGCAACTCGTGTCCATTCTATAAGGCGAGTGTCTGCCACTAAGGACGACGCCACACGATGCTTATTAATGCGACAGCATTATAGATACATAGACTCACTCACTTTGGAGTTATCGCGGTCTGCCGACGAAAAAATATGGGCCGATACCGAACGCAGTGCAGTCTAATACAGCGCCCCAAAGCGCTATGGCTGTCCCGAGCGAAGAATGCGAGAAATTTGCACGTGGCACACGCGCCAGACGTTTCAAAGGACGACTCTGGCACGAGAGAAGCATACCTAACGGTTAGACCATTCGGCTGCTGTGCTGGCAGATGGTGTAATCGGTCACGCATTTTTTACAGCGTTATATAGGCAGACTTCACCCACTTTAGAGATATCAAACAGAGAGAGAAAGAGAGATGCAAATGAGAGAAATGCAGGATGGTTAACCAGAGTTAAAGCCTCCGGTTTGCTACCCTGCACTACGGGAAGGGAAAGGGAAAGTAATGACGGAAAGAAGAGCGGGTACAAACAGAAAGGCATGAGAAAAAAGGACGAGATCATTATAGTAATTCTAATAGGCCACTGCCGCGTAAGAAGGTCAAGAAAGCCTTGACCGACTTTCGGTGCGATGGCAGTTCATGTCAGCATTCCAAGACTATCTGTTCTGAAAGTGGCCTGTCGTCAAGGCGTGCCAACACGGCCGCTAGCGACAGCCGGTGCGCGCTGTATCGAGGACAGTAGCACAGCACGTGTTCTATAGTCTCCTTGCCGCTGCAGTGACTGCAAGCCGCGCTCTCGTCCATACCGACTCGGAAGGCAAAAAAAACTTGTGAAAGAACTGTGACAACAAGCCAAAGTCGGCAAAGTACTGTTGTCTCGAGTCGAAAGAATCCAGATGGGGGTCGAAGTCGAAGGGACGGGTCCAGTCGGTGCAGACGTGTGTTTTTCAAGCTTGGTGTGCTCCATAAAGATCTTATGGCTTCATTGGAAGCACAGGAATTTTCATTGCTGCGTTTGTTCTTGAGAATGGTATGAAGTCTTGCAAGCTCTCCTCATGTGCAGATCGTGCTGCTGCATCGACAAGTTCATTGCCCATTATGCCACAGTGGCTTGGAATCTACTGTAACGTGATGCCGTGTCCTTGCTCGGCGAGGTGGTGAAGCAGCAGTCTGATCTTTAGAACTAGTTGTTCGTGGAGCCCGCGGCGCAAGGCAGAAAGCAAACAATGAAGAGCAGCCCTGGAGTCACTGAACACGCTCCATTTCTTGGGCAGTTCATCAGAAATTGCGCGAAGTGCACAACGAATAGCAGCGAGTTCCGTGGCTGTCGATTTAGTCTGGTGAGATAGTCGAATCTTTACGGTGGAGGTTTTTACAGGTAAGATCACCGATCCTGCAGACCCATTCACTGTGGTTGATGCGTCAGTATATTGATGCTGATGCTCGTTGTATGACTCGTGCAGAAAGAGCATTGAAAGCTGCTTGAGTGCTGGAGACGAGAGTTGTGCTTTTGTTCGTATTCCTGGTACCACTAGTCGAACTTTTGCATCAGCCAAGCAACATGGGGGAAACGGAACTCTCGCTGTAGCTGTATAAACTGATGGAGGCTATACACGATAGGACAGGATTGTCTGACAAAAGGAGGCACGTGGTCGATACTCTGGCGGTGAGACTTGATGGGCAGGGGCTCGAGCAAGGTATCTAACATGTGCTCTGAGCGCTTCCATGACTGTATGGGTCTTGGCTGGGAAATCATGTGCAATCGCAATTGTTTCAGCTATTGACGAGCATCGCGGCAATCTAAGACGCACTCTAAATGCCTGGGCCTGGACGCTTTCGGGTGTACAGATATTAGTTCTGCAGGAGTTGGTCAGCACAGGCAAGCTGTATCGCAAACGCCCGATAAACAGCGTCCTGGATAATTGCATAATTTCACGTACTGAAGTACCTCAGGCTTTTCCTTCAAGAAACTTGAACACATTAGAAACATCCGTCCGGCGCTTCTTTAGGTAGGCCACATGAGGACTCCAGTAGAGGTCACGATCGATGATTACGCCTAAGAATCGGTGCGTCCTGACATAAGGTATGCTTTGACCGTCGATAGAGACATGTATGATCTCATTGGCTTTCGGTTAAACGCTACCAATACGCATTTTTCTGGCGAGATCTTGAGGCCTTGTTCATTTAGGTATGTCGATGTTAACGTCGCAGCTTTTTGAAGCCTGGCGCGTACCTGCAGCCGTGTCACACCGGATGCTCAGACGCAGATGTCGTCGGCATACAATGATACTTTGAGCGTGTTCGGCAATCGTTCCACGATACTAATGAATACAAAATTGAAGAGCGTGGGACTCAAGACACCGCCTTGCGCAACTCCATGGTGCGTGCAATATTGCGATTTTGGGCGAGCTTCAGTGTTAACAAATAGAGTCCGCCTATGTAAATAACTGCGTGTCTAACGATATAATTGACCGCCTAGGCCCACCGATTCCTATGTTTCAAGTATGGCATCATGAATGTTGTCATAGGCTCCCTTTATATCTAAGAACATTGCGAGAGATAACCTCTTACACGTCTTTTGATGTTGAATATAGGTTACCAGATTGATAACGTTGTCGATAGAAGATTGGTGACGTCGAAAGTCAGCCATGGCATCTGGGTAGATTTCGTAGTGTTCGAGGTATCACTCAAGTCTGGCGAGGATCATTCACTCCATTACCTTCCCAACGCAACTTGCCAGTACAATTGGTCAGTATGAAGTAATCTCTAAGGGAGACTTGCCAAGCTTAAGAAGCAGTATACCAGGTGGCGGATCTTCCAATCTTGAGGAACCTTGCCATCTTGCCAGGACTCGTTATAGATATTAAGGAGTGGTGACATAGCATACGGTAAGATATGTCATTCGAACCAGGCGACGACGACCGCTTACAAAGGGAGAGCGCCGCGTCAAGCTCTTGCGTTGTGAAAGGCAGCTTCATGCGTGAATCTCGTGAATCTTGAATACGGTTCAATGTGAGCGAACCTGTGCAAGTTGGCTGGCCCGCAATCATATCACAGAAATCTTTCGCCACATCAATGTCTTGTCAGCGCTGGAATAGTGCTATAGGGCCTCAAGCGGATAGCGCTGTTCCGGAACAGAACGTAGACCGCGCACAGTTCTCCATATTTGAGATAGCGGTTTGCGGGGACCTAGCGACGTACAAAATTTCGACCACCGCTCTGCCTCTAGTTTATCAATGCGGCGTTGTACCTTCTTTTGCATTCGCCGGGCTGTCCTTAGATCCTTAATTGACTTAGTGAGTCGGTATTTTCTTTCAACACGACGGCGAATAGCACGAAGCCGCTCCAATTCCAGGACGAATTCAGAGTACCTTGGAGAACACGCGAGCGTGCGCGCGGCCATCTGTGCCGTTTTCTTGATATATCTTGTTGAAGCCCACAAGAGAGGCCTTTGTGACAAGCGTCCTCAATCTGAGATTTAAATATAGTCCAATCTATATGCTTCGTATCGTGGTGGACGTATATGTGTTAGATAACTCCTTGACCTTGAGGTAAGTGGGGATGTGGTCGCATCTATGTGTTTCAGTTCAAAAACCACATAACATGTATGGCGAAGCGGTAAAACCGAGGCAGCTGCTGCACGTTATTCCCCGCAGAAACGTTGGACTCGCGTCATTAAGCAGCAAGAAATCATTGTTGGAAAATAATGAATCTAGTCCTCGTCCCGTCGCGTTAACCTTCGAGCTTTCCCAAATGGTATGGTGTGCGCTGAAGCGCTCGGTGATAATCCGCGGACCAGTTTGTGCTTTTAAGATGTACGTCTTCTAGTCCTTTGGTGTCAAATCGACTTGATGGGGACAGATACACCCCCAACAGTACAAAGGTGACTTTTCTACTTTTAACAGTCATGCACACACACTGATTGTCGTCATGAGGTTGCACAGGCTGGACGACGTAAGTGAGCTGACGGCGAATAAACACGACGACCTTGCTACTTTTGCTGTCGCTTGATGAGAATATTGTCTCGTACAGCCTTATTGGATGTGATAATCTTGGTTCACAGATGACTATGATTGGATATCGGTTAGCGTGAACATATTGACGAAAATCGGCGATGCCAGATCTTAGACCTTTCGCGTTCCACTGAAGGATCGACGCTTCTTTGACCTCTTTACAGAATGACTGGTGATTGTCAGCCATGGCATCACTCAAGGCTTGCTAGGACGGGGCTCAGCGCGTCCAGCACTTGTAGCCCACTTCGAGCAGATGGGGTATCAATGCTTGTCAGCATAGCCCTGATAACATTCCCAATGGATCGCAGCACCGAAATCATTCGGCAGTCCACTGTTGAAGCCTCACCAAGAGAAGCGGGCTTCGATGGGAGCATCAAGCGTGGAGGATCTTTAGAAGGCTCTTTAGAAGGATCTTTAGCGCCGGCCACTCTTCCACGAGCGTATAGCCTTTTCCGTTAAAGGCCTCCTTGTGCTCTCGGGCGTTCTATTTAAGATGATGGCGTTGGGGCAAGCGGTGCACGCACTCCACCCTGTCTTGAGCGTTTCCGTCGATGATGACGTCGACGCCGGATCTTTTCTGAGGATTTTCTATGGGTTGAGTTATTCTTGACCATTCGCTTAGGAACTTCGAACGCTTTTCTGATTCTTGGGCGTTCTTTAGATCTCGCTTCATTGGTGCCTTCACAGTTAAATAATGGGGTTTTACGTGCCAAAACCGCTTTCTGATGATGAGGCATGCCGTAGTGGAGGACTCCGGAAATTTCGACCACCTGGGGTTCTTTAACGTGCACCTAATAAAGATGAGTACACGGGTGTCTTCGCATTACGCATCCATCGAAATGCGGCCGCCGTGACCGGAATTCCACCCCGCGACCTCGTGCTCAGCAGTCCAACACCACAGCCACTAAGCAACCACGGCGGGTGCCTTCAAAGTTGCCACACCTAAAGTTTGTTGCACGACAGACGTCTACCGCGTGCGACACCACGCACCGGAGGCACAATGTGGAGTTTGCGCAGATGCCCTTAACGTACCCGATCCTGAAGCACTTATGACATTGAAGCGGCTTTGGGACAAACTGCCGTACGACATGTTGGAAATAACCGACCTTTACATGCGAAAGGATGGAATCACCCTTGAACACTATCTTCACGCATTGGCTATTTCCGAGGCGGCATGCGCGCGTGATGACCACTTCTTAGTACGCCGGTTTTATCAGAATTGACAGGTCCATGTTTGAACTTGCCAAGTCAATATCGTATATTACACCTGTAGTGCAGGCCCCATCCATGGGTATGACCGGTCGTACTTGTATGTTGCCGAAATCTGTTATCTGCCGTAGCTTCTCCAGCGTAATTCCACTGGTTGTGTCGACAGCTAGAACATTATTTCGCGTGTTCAGCCAGACCTCCTTGATTTCTTTTGGCGCATTTCCCTCAAAAAAAAAAACAACAGAGAGCTTGCCTGTTCAATGCTCGAAGGCTGATGGAAGAATCCACTGGCGTGAAGAGGATGGTGTGCGGCCAGCGTTCACTTCTTGCCTGCATGGTTGACGTACTCGCAGGTGATGACGCTTTGATGAGCCTCCTTTCAGTCCTTCGGCTCCTCACCGACACGAAGCTGTCATCCGATGAGTCGTCGCCTGTGATTGAGTAGACCTCTGTGTCTTCGCTGGTGCTGGACCAGGTGCCTCGTTTCTTTGAGGAGCTTGTCAATGTATAGCTCTGGTCAGACGGGCCGGCAATAGGCTCTGCATCCATTGCCACGAGTACGAGCTTCTCATGAACCTTCACTGGTGGTTGACCAGGTGCCTTGAGTCGTATAGAAGAGCTTGCGGTCGCAGACTTCTGGCCGCAGGAGCCTGCGGAACGTTCCGCGTCCATCACCTCAGGCCAGGACGCGAAGAGCTAGCGCCCCAGAGACTGATGAAAATTTGACGAAAACTGACTAGCTGGGAAAGATGCGTTCTAGCACAGAGTAACTTCGTCGTCGTCAGATTTCTGCGATTCCAAGGCCGCCCTCCAGAGTTTGCTCTCTGCATTACGCCGTGGTCCCCACGAACGACTTGTCGCGGACACGCGAGAAATTTACCATCGGGCAGTTGAAAAAGGACATGACATCGTCTTTCAATGATTGCCAAGTCATTGTGCTATCCTTGGAAACGAGCAAGCAGACGCCGCCGCTCGATCTTCACATAACAGTGGTGATTGCGTCGCTATCCCGATGTCGAGAATAGGCGCAGCGGGAAAGCTCTGTGCGCTTGCTGGCGAGCTTCCGTTGGCCCAGTGGAATTCGGCATACTCTAACAACCAGCGCCTTTGTTCCCTGGATCCTGATCTGAAGCTCCGCCTTCCACATGGCTTACCACGACGGAAGTTTAAAGTTTGTGGGTGCAAAGAGACGATAGCGCACCTTCTGTGTGACTGCCGTCGTTTCCATGCACAAAGAAGTCCTCAACACCACGCTCGACAAGACTGATAACCGTCCCCTTACGGAAGCCAAACTTCTTGGACCCTGGTCCCAGCCGACGTCGGTACGAAGCGCTTTAAATGTCCTAATGTGCTTTTTAAAAGAAACGGGATTCACTGAAAAACTACAGAATGTGCGAACTGATGCGTTCCTTTTTTTTTTAAATCTTGTCTCGTTTTGTTATGTTTTCTGCACTTACCCCATCCCACTTTCAACTCTCGTTTTACCTTCCTTCTAACAGAAAACTCGAGATGTGTTGATGTGGTAAGCGTACGCGAGCGCGTCACAGTGTGCACGAAATCGCAAGTTTGTAAGAAATGCAAAGTAGAGAAACGTCACTTTGAAAACTCAAGAGTGGACAAGGTCGCCCGGGCCGCACGCGCGCGTAGATGCCGAAGACCTCAGAATCATCACATTCTAAGTATATATTATGGCATACTTAGAGAGCTTGCGCTGCAAAGCTCTGACCGAGATGTTTATTTCAGTTACCCTTGCAACTAGATTGCAAAGAATGCGCAGATGAAAATTCAACACGACGTCTCGTTACTCATATTCCTGATGCGAATTCATTCAGTTAAAAAAGAAAATGAGAAAAGTATGGTTCAGCGAAATACGTTGAAGGACATACTTGTTAGTTTACGCGATACTGTTTAGCGCAACAGGACGACACAAGAAGGGGACAGGACGAAGTCCTCGTCCCCGTCTTGCGTTATCCCGTTTGCGGCTAACCATGCAGGCGGAGAAAGCGTAAAAATAAAAGACACATCCGCAGCCATGGCCGCAGCATGCTTCGACGCATGTGTTGATGGGCACAGTAGCAGTTTAGCGCATTGTTGCCGAATCACGCGCGCACGGCAGGCTAACGTTTAGTGCGATTACGTTAGCACCAATACTGATCGCAGCTTGATAAGAGAAAAAAAAAGGTATTAAGTCCTCGACCGCGCCACTCCGTGTTGTGGCCGAAAGCGGCGCGAAGAGAAATGAAAGAGCTGAACGTGGTGACACAGCGTGCTCAAAAAGCTACACGCCTTATGTTCCAGCTCCGCCCTGGCATTTTATGAATGACCATTACGCTAACGTCAGTGGTGAGAAATCGTCTGGCCTGTCAGCACATCCTCTGCTTTCACCTCTGCTTTCGCTTCTATAGAGATGGGCGCGGGCAGAAGAAGCAAAACGAGCGAGAAAGAAAATGTCCGACTCCCGCTTGCGCAGCAGGCGTCCTCTGCGCTCGTCTCTCCGAGAGCGTTGAGCCGAACCTCGCCGCGTGCAGCAGCACGAGGAGCGAGCGGGCGGAAACGGGCCGCAGAGAGGCGCCTATTTGCACGCGCGCACGGACACGTTCCGCAAACAGAGCGCAAACAACGCACGCCCACGTGCAATCAGAACGCATTCCTACGAGCAAACGCAAAGAAATAGGGAGAAGGGGGCGGGAAAGGACGGCCAGTACCGGTTGGCCTGGCAGCCCACCAAACAAAAAACGCCGGTCGCATCAGCCGCTGCATGTTTGCGCGCGCGGTTTCTAAAAGCGTTACACACACACACACACACACACACACACGCACGCACACGCACACGCACACGCACGCACACGCACACACACGCACACGCACACACACACACACACACACACACACACACACACACACACACACGCACACGCACACGCACACACACACACACACACTGTCGGGCCTTGCCAATGGTCTGGCTAATTGCTTCCACGGCTGCCGATACGTGCGACCCCGGAAGAGAGCCCCGTACCGAGTTGCACCGCGGCCTTCGCGTAATGCACAAGCGAAGAAAGCGAGGAAGACAAAATAAAAGCACTAAAATATAAATGCCAAGTCGGGCTAGTTGGGATGAAAAAAGTATTACATGCCCTGCGCTAAGCACTCCAAGGCAACCAGAAAAAAAAATTAAATTATGGGGTTTTACGTGCCAAAACCACTTTCTGATTATGAGGCACGCCGTAGTGGAGGACTCCGGAAATTTCGACCACCTGGGGATCTTTAACGTGCACCTAAATCTAAGTACACGGGTGTTTTCGCATTTCGCCCCCACTGAAATGCGGCCGCCATGGCCGGGATTCGATCCCGCGACCTCCTGCTCAGCAGCCCAACACCATAGCCACTGAGAAACCACGGCGGGTACCGCAACAAGAGAACATAATGATTAAAGCACGCAAGTTCTATTCAATCGCATCTTAATTTGAATCAGTGGGAGCCGCCACCGAGGAGAAATCGCGCGACAATCTGTGGCCGAGGCCTGTCTTTGGCCGAAGCGACAAAGATAATAGCTCGAAAGATAATTATCTCTTTAATTGTTCGATGCTGGTGGTGTTTGACGTGGTAAAGCTGAGGTGACATTTAAGCGAATCATTATTATTTTTTCTTGACATCACTGTTATGACTATTACGCAAAGTTTCACCACGCGTCTAGGGTCACGCTTTGCTCCGTAGTGCATTGTATTCGTCTGTACGGAGCACGCCAGTAAGATGCCAGTAAATATAGATCCCGACGTTGCAATACAACATGTGCAAGCAAATATTTGTAGGATACTCACTATTCAGCTGCAGAACATGGTTAATCAACGTTACCTCGTTACTTGAAATGTATCGCGTACCTCGTAGTGTATATGAAAGCGAAATAGCATTAATACTGTCGCCAATATTTCACTATTGATGGTTTTGCTGGCCCACAAGCCACGGTGTAATTTTACATGGATATATATGCGGAAGCACGGCCAAAACATTGCACGTGAAATTAATTGAATTCACGAAAAGAAGGAAGGAAGGAAGGAATTATTTTTATTTTTCTTCTTCCTTCTGTGCCTTGTTCAACTTCGCCTTCTTCATTTTCTGCTTGTCTTTCCTCTATACTTCTACGCAAGTCCGAAGAGGGTATTCATGTGTTTCTGGCTTTTTTTTTGTGTGTGTGTGTGTGTGTGTGCGTGTGCGTGTGCGTGTGCGTGTTTGTGTGTGTGTGTGCGTGTGTGTGTGTGTGTGTGTGTGTGTGTGTGTGTGTGTGTGTGTTATACATAATGAAAATCAATGAGACCGCGTCTGCAGCTTATGTACGCAGAATTGTTCTGCAGTTTCAAGAAGAAAAAAAGAAAATAATACGACCCTGCAGAAGTGCTTTGCCGCACATGCTCGTTCCAGAAACCCGCTATCTGTGCAAAAACGCAGGGGAAGAGCTACGTATATGGACACGTTTGTTATACGAAAGAATGCTCGTAATTGTTCGCAGAGTTCGCCAGCACGACTGAAGACAATTCTGGCTAGTCCGTGAAATATTCGAAAAGGCGGCAACACAAAAAAGACAAGGACGCAGACGAGACGACAAGGACGAGCGCCGGTCGTATTCCATGGCCGAATGATGCCGGGAGTCCACCGAACAACACGCGGACTTCTCGAAGTAGTCGCTGGGCCCGGAGACAGGAAGAAAGTTCCCGGAACACGGCATACTAGAGTGTTTTAGTTGAGCGTGTTTACGCTCCGCTCAGCCGCTGAACGGAGCTGAAGCGCGAATGCGCATGCGCCGTCCGCTTTATTTTCCTTCGGATCAAATGGACCGGTAACGCATTACAAGCGCACGTCTAGATACTTCATGGACAAATAAGTTATATATATATATATATATATATATATTTGTGTGTGTGTGTGTGTGTGTGTGCTACTGTATACAAGTAATCAATAGGTGTTTTTATTTTCTTTCATCACCCTGAATTTGGCCAGAGGGCGAAAGGTCCACTCGCGCTACGCTAAACGTACAACTAAAACGTGAAAATCGCCCGCCGCTCCGCTTTGGCTTAGCGGAGCCACTCGGAGCGGAGCGTACCGTACCGTAAAGACGCTCAACCAAGACACACTACTGAGACCGCGATGCGTGAAACGGTAGCGCATGGGTCGGAATCGGGCGTGTTGGTGCACATGCGAAAAGGCGGCAGCGCAAAAAATGACACGGACGGAGACGAGAAACGACAAGGACGAGCGTTGATCAAGCGATCAGCGCTCGCTCGCCCTTGTCGCCTGAAATGAAAACAAGCTGGGCCAAGTAAGCCTTCGCACGAGCGGACAGGTAGATTCGAAACAGCTACGAAGTGACGATGCCACAGAAAGGCGGCCATTCAAACGAAGCGCTGCTATGCACACTCCGAAGCGAGCATCCTCGGCGTAGCGATCAGGAGCCTGCCGGGCCTGGAGATTGCGCGCGCGACACTTGACGCGGCAGAACCAGGAGGAGGGATGCGAGCACGAAATTCATGGCAACGTGTTTGCCTTATCCCGCGACGCGCTTCGCTTGCCGCGAGCCACAGCCTCCCGAATCCCGCGTGCCGGCAAGCCACAAACAGAAAACCCAGCCGGGCAGAGCCGCTGTCCACCGCGGCCAGCTACTTGTAAGGAGCTTACAGGCGGATTGCCGTATACCAGTTCAAGGACTTTGAAATGCGCGCATTCCGCGAAGGCGGCCAGAAGGCACTCGAGTCTCGAAGGACAGTCTGCACGAGCTGCAGGAAGCGGGCTGCACGGCGGCCCGTGGAGAAGCCTTTTCTTTTTTCGCGGACGCCCAACCAGTTTCGAGCCTGAGAGGGAGACCTTGGTCGCCGCCGACATCGGGCGACCGCTGAGGTACAAAGGCGCCCGTCGCGCGAACTCATGCGCGTCAGATTCCAGAGCGTGACGGTGCGACAGGGATCGGCGTGGCATGTTGGAGTCAATGCTGCCATGCAGTTGCTGGTATTTACGTTTACTACGCTCAAATACACAATCAAATAACACGAGACACTCAAGCGCGTGGAAACCTACTGCACGTTAAATGAAAATTAAATATTGCGGTTTTACGGTTCCAAAACCACTATTTTATTATGAGGCCCGCCGTAAAGGGGGACTCCGGATTAATTCTGACCCCTGACGTTCTTTACCTTGCACCCAATACCCGGTACACGAGCGTTTTTTTTGTATTTCGCGCCCATCGAAATGCGGCCGTAGTAATTCGATCCCGCAATCTCGTGATAAGCAGCGCAACTCCATAGCCGCTGAGCCACCACGGCGGGCCCCACGGCACGTGTCATTGATAAACCAAGTGTCACTTATATCTGTTAATGAGAGTAACATGAACCGGACTTGATAGCAGCACAACATGAGATAACGTGAGGGAAGAGCAAGTGAGATAAGGTACCTCGTAAGGGACGAAAAATATTCAAAGCATCGAAACTCAGGCGGATATTACCATTATTTAGAAGGACTGACAATCATTTATATGGCACCTATATTACTTTAATGAAACAGAAAGCTTGTCGGCCAGATTGCTCAATTTTGCAGCGGTAATGCAACAAACGGAGTGGAATATGTTTTATGATAACTTTTCGATATCTAGTCATGATCGAGCCCAACGCTGGAAACATCGAGACACGAGCGCAAGTATCAATTGTATATATGCCGGCGTGAGAGAGAAGCTGATCAGTACCGTTCGGCCGTGAGAAATTGTTTCGTATATCAAAGCGAAGTTCATGCGCTTTGATACAATATACGCCAACGCTATTACTTCCATCTACGAAAAGGCGACATTTATAATTTACGCAGATGGCACAAGTGTTTTTATCTCGTTCGGTTCTTGCACCAATTTAATTACTATATGGCAAAAACTTCCTGCGCAGTCTGTCCCATTGGTCCACAGAAAACTGTTTAAAATTAAATACGGCGAAAACAAAGGCTACAGTTTTTCTTTTTTTTTTATTCCATATGCCTACATCGCCTGCACGGCATTATCGTAGGGGGGTTAAAATACAGGTGGTCACAATGGAAAAAAAAAATATTTAGCAACATCAAAAGAATACATCAGTAAATGCAACATTGTTTAAGCCCTGAAATTCGCAAACGCGGAAGACAAACTAACAAAGTACCAAACAAAGTAAGTAACAAAAAAAAACAGTAGCGTATGTGCAGAGATGAATAACAGAACAATCAACGAATATGGCTCTCAACAGCATTTTCAATACTAGACGCTGTGATCACTTCATTAGGAAGGTCATTCCAATAGTTAATCGTGTTAGGAAAAAATGAATACTTAAACACATTGGTGAGGCACTGATAAGCTCTAATTTTGTTAGCGTGGTCTCTCCTAGATGAAACGTAATGCGGGTCCTTGATGAACAGTGTTTTGTCGATACCAGTTTTACTTTTGTATATATCGTAATGGAATTTCAATCTTAGGATTTTTCTGCGTGAAGTAATAGTTTTCTAACCCAACTCAACCATACCAAAGGCACGAGTCTTCCTTGCGATCTAACATCAGCGTACAGATCTACAAATATAGAACTTGTATAAACTGTAAAGGTGTTAGCGGTACCACTTGACAAGTACTGCACAACGGGACGACCATGTATGCTCGGTACCGTCCAAAATCTTAGCCGCATAACAGGTGTTTTAAATCGCAACAGATATACTTTGCGTGTCTCTGTGAAATTATTAATTTATAATGTTTTATTTGTGTATCACATTCATTACGGGCATCTAGTATGTGGCACCACGACTCAGTGTAAATTGAATAAATTATTTCGTATGCAAACGAAAATAATACGTGTCATCGCTAGTGTACCGTATGTCGTCCACACTGAAAACCTGTTTGAGAAATACGACATTACAACAGCCCATAACATCTGTAAATTCAGACTCTTACGTGAATATTACTTTAGTGCCAAACAACACCTTACTTGTAGAACTTGCAAACCTATTCGTCAATTTAAGAACTCGTACACCCGAGCTATGGAAGGTTCCGCGCTTTAGAACCAACTAGGATTGTCAAATACTGTGTAATAATCTCCAAAGATTACTGAATTCATGTGATAGAACATGTTATGATTTACAGGATTTATCGCTGTCATAATTTAAAGCTATATCGCTTTCACCTCTTTAGAGTGCGTTTATGAATGTTAATAATATCTGTTATTTTTCTTTTCTTTTTCATGGATGTATGTTATGAAGTGCATATAATTTACTTATTTCATTGCCGCAGTATCTTTGTAATGACATTACTTGCGGAAATATTTTTTTTTCTCTTTCATATATTGTATAACTGCAATGCTTTATGGCCACTGTATAAGTATATTACACAATGTGCTTCATGTGCTATTCCACGCAGCCGTACTGTACCTAAGGGTGTGAGGTATTCTCAAGCCGCGTCTGTGCGACTTTTTTCCCTCATCCACCTCCATTTACCGTTCCTTTGTATGTGTGTGTGTGTGTGCGTGTGTGTGTGTGTTGTGGGGTCTTCGGGTCTCACAGGAGTACCGACCACCGCGGGTTCGAGCTTAGCGAGCCACAGGGCCGCGTCAGCCGTCAGCCTCTAGCGCCGCTGCGCGCGAGCTCAGGCCACAAGGGGCTACCGAGCGACGCACGCAAAAACACAGTATTGCCCTAAAATGAAGGAAACCGTTTATTGTTTCCAACGGCACCCAACACTGCACAAACGCCCGGTCCCGGGACGGCGGGGAACCAAAGGGGTCCCGCACCAAGGGCGAAAAATACAGCTAGGGGCGCCTGTAGCACGTCGCTGCGAGAGCACAGGCTCAAGCTGGGACGCGCCGCTAGGAAAAGTCCCGGCGGCTATGCTACTAGCTCTGGCGATAACCAATGGGCCAACTCGCGAGAGCTCGGGCAATCTCCTTCGGCTTGGGCCTCCGATAAGTGCGGCTCGGCGTGGTACGACCTCGCGCGAGCACTAGGCACCCGTTCTTCGGCTTAGCGTCGGGATAGGAAACAACACGAGGTACGCGCTCCCCGCACGGGCAAAGGCGCCGTGCGTGAGCTCAATCCTAGTCACAAAGGTGTCGGCGGATGAGAGAGAGCATCGTACGTACCGGGCGCTGTCCCAAAGGAGAAGAGAGCCCCTACCGTCACGGCAGTAGCCACGAGGGCCACTCCCGTGACGTCACTAGCTCCGCCCTCACCCACGAACCATGGCGAGTGGAGCGCCACCGCTAAAACTGGTTCGGAGCAAGAACGGCATGGCTTTTTGGATTGCAGACATGGGTGAAATGCGGCCGCGCCATGGCGCGTCGAATTCCCCAAATCCCCACATCCTCCTCTCCTTAATTGCCCCCCTACCAGTCTGGCGAAGAAGCTGGTAGGGGCTAATGCACCAAAGACAACTGAGCCTTTCATGCACTAGCTAATTGCTACCTCAGCCCAGCAAGCACTATGCGTACAAAAAAAACATACATACAATGATAATAGAAAAATAATAATAAAAAAATAATAATACACTCTAAAATACAAGAAAATGAGGCCGCGAAGGGGGGAAGAAATCTTGACAAAACAGTCTGCTGCTAGCGCGGGACAATGTCAGGGGGTGCGAAGAGAACGCGGCGCGTATAGTTCTGTGGCTAGGGCGGTGGCTGAAGTCGCGGGAGTTGCGATCGTGGGCTTGATAGCAGGCCAGTTAACGCAGGAACGGGCTCACCGTTGTTCCGTCGAAGTTGCCGGTGAGCCCGATGAGTGCTGCTTTCGTTGTGGTGGTGGTCCCGAACTCCAGGTGGACGGGGCAGGACACTGCCAGGTCAGCTAGCCACGCCGCCGTATGCAGGATGGATGGGCAGCCACAGCGGCGGCTGCAGGGCGTTCGCACGGCGTCGGCGACTGCAGAGAGCCGAGCTCCTGGCGTGATGTCATAGGGTCCCGTCCACCATCGGTATCCGCGGCGATCCGATGGAGTTGGCGCGGCTGCTTCAGCTTGCTTCAACGAGCAACAGCCCCCACGCACGCACGCACACACACACACGCGCACAATCCTCGTGGCACCGCGCTCCTCGCCGTCCGCCATGCCGCCCGTTGGCCACAACGCGCCGCGCCGATCCAGGCGCGAAGCGCCCCTCTCTCCCGCACCAACGAGTCAAGGGGACCACTGTCACCCCCCCGCGCTGCACGACACGCCAGTCACAGACCCCCCTCTTGGCAAAAAAACGAAAACGAGAAGAAAAAAAAGCACCCACAGAAGAAAACAAGAACGGTCAAAATCTATGTACAAGTAACAAAAATGAGCTATACAACTGTACACTTAAGACATTGAAACAATAATTACACTCAGCATGCGTACCCAAAAATAAAAAAAAAATGCACACTGCACAGCACACTGTCAACAAGGCTAGAGCTGGGCTGGGGCCAGCTTCTTTTCGTGCACTGGCCGCAAAGAAGCTAACCCACTGAGGCTAAGCAATGTTACTGAGGGCCTTCGGTGGCGGAAAAAGTCCGCCGTCAGGCGCGATATCACACAGGTGACCGTCTCCTCAGGTTGTACCGGTGCGTGGTCCGAATGCGGTCCTTCGCCCCGGGTGTGCCCTGTTGCTTGCGGGTGGTGCCACTGGGCACCGGCGCGAGCTCGTCGGACCGCGACGCAAAGGCTTTCAGGTCGGCGATATGGGCACGGCTGAGTTTTCCCGAAGGGGAATCCTTCAGCAAGTACGCGAGCGGAGACCAAACTTTCTCTACTCGGTACGGACCAAGCCACTTAGGAGCGAGCGAGGCTGAGAACCCCTTGCTCGCGTCGCTAAGAGCGTGGTTGCGCTTCAGGACTAAATCACCTACCTTAAATGAAAGATAGCGATGTTTCCGGTCGTATTGAGCCTTCTGCTGGGCCCTGGCCGAAGTCAAACTCTGCCTTGCTCTACAGAGAGCCCGACAAAGCCTGTCCCGAAGTGCTGAAGCGTACGCAGAACAGTCTGCCGGCGCCTCCTCATCCCCGAGCTGACATTGAATGACACTGGTCCCCGGATTTGCCAGCTCCCTTCCAAAATTGAGGAAAGCGGGAGAGAAACCAGTCGAGCGATTCTCGGCGGTTCGGATTGCGAACGCGAGCTCACTCAAGTGGTCTGCCCAATCCTTTTGACTCACAGCAAAGGCCGCCAACATTGGTTTGAGGGTTCTATTGACCCTCTCCGTCAAATTGGACTGGGGATGGTAGGGCGACGTGGTGCAGTGATTAATTCCCAGGGAACGGCACGTAGCACCAAACACCCGAGCGGTGAAATAGGACGCGTTGTCCGTAATTAGTCTTTTCGGAAAGCCGAACCGACAAAAAACTTCTTGTAGCCTCTCCAGCACCGCTCGCGCGGTCACTTTTCGAAGCGGAAACAACTCCACCCACTTCGAAAAATGATCGACGACTACCATCAGGTGTGTGAACCCCTGCTTACTCCTGGGAAAAGGCCCCATAAGATCGCAGGTGGCCACTTGCCACGGACGCTCACTGTCAATTGGTTTCATCAACCCGGGCGGCTTGCCACCCCTTGATTTCACCGTTTGACAGACATGGCAGGAACGGCAATAGCGAAAAATGTCACGCTTTATGCCAGGCCAGGTCACAGTTTGGCTTAGTTTCGCAAAAACTTTGGAGCCACTCAAATGACCGGCCAAGGGTTCGTCATGAGATGATCGCAACAGTGCGCTTCTCAGACTCTTGGGGATAACCACCTTAAACGGGTCCACAGCCTCGTCATCGGTGGCTATGTATTTCAGCAGGAGCCCATCGTGATCCAGCAAATATGAATCCGCGGGGGACCCAGCGACACACGCTGGTTCCGGCCCCCCTGCGCCCGCCGCACTACCAGCAGCGTCTCGGCGCTCCGTCTCCCTGAGACCGTCGCTCACTCCGCGACAAAACGAATCAATTTGCTGGGCCTTCAGTAACTCTTGCCTGCTGAATGCGATTCCAATTCTCCCAAAGGGGAGTCTGGTCTCGTCCCCACTCAGGACAGCAGCCAACGGCGTTGTAGGTTCGCTTTCGAGAAGCTCCCCCGCTCGCTCGTTTTGAGGCGCGCTGCTTGCCTGGAGAGCGGAATGACAGGTTTGCCCGCTTGCGGACTCGCCTCTCTCTGCGCTCGTTTCGCCCCCGACGCTTGCTGGTGCAAAGGCACCGGCAGTGGCTGTAACACCTGGAGGAATGCTCTTGGTGCACAATGGGGCACGGGATAGCGCGTCAGCTACCACGTTGGTGCAACCGGGCGAGCGCACAGCTCGAGGGCCTGCCCCCGAACTCAGCGCGCGACGCGGTTCGTGCCGTGCCTCTCGTTCCCAAAGGGGAGTAGCAGCAGGCGAGCGCACAGCTCGAGGGCTTGCCCCCGAACTCGGCGCGCGGCACGTTTCCGACGCCCCACCTGCACAGGCAAGATCGGACGCCGGCGGGCTGATGAACGGCTTTAGCAACGTGAACGGTCCGTCGCGATAGCCGCCATTTGCAATGTCCACAACGATTCCTGTTTTAAGGAGAAAGTCCCTTCCGAGGATCACAGGAACACTGAGCCCGGGGAGATGAACGAAACGCGTGCGTCTCATTCGCTCTCCCCACCTGACAGTCAGCCTTGCGGCGCCCGCCGAATGCGCCACGCCTTTCGCAAGATTGAATGTCGTTCGGCAATCCCGCAAGCGCACTGAGTGCTTCTGCAAGTGGGATAACACCTTTTCGCCGAACAACGAAGCGCTTGCGCCCGTGTCCAACAGCGCAGGAAATTCACGGCCGACAATGGTCACCGGAATGAAGGGCGCGTGCGCCCCAGCAACACAACCTGCTCGATACGCCGAAGGGACAAGCAAGGTTTCGGTCACTCGTGCCTTCACGAGCGACCCGCGCTCCCGTTTCCCGACCTCGCAGGAGGCCTGGGCGCGGTGCAGTCCCTTGCTATGTGCCCTCGTTGTTGGCAGCGAAAACAGCGCACTCCTTCTCGGTACCTTTCCCGAGGCGGAGCGGCCTCAGCTCGCTGCCGGGGTCGACTCGCTGCTTGACCAAAGGGCCTGTTATCACGAGCGTCCGCCTCTGCGATGCGCTGGGTCGAAGTGCGTCCCTGCGCATGCATTTCGGGCAGTGGTGCAGCACAGGCTGCCCGTTTCCCGTACGTGTAGGGATCTAGAGCGCGCGCGCTCAGCTCCCAAACACACCCGCTAGTAGCCGCAAAGGCAGCTTCGCCGGGTTGTTGCCGTTGGGGGAGGGGCACAGGCCCTCCCCACGCGCAGCTTGGCTCAAGGGCCTCGCTGGCGGGCGGCGGTGGGCGATAGGCTCGCGCGGCGAGAATGTCGCCTTGAATGCGCTTTGCCTCGGCGGCCAATTCTTCCAGATCTCGGAAGCGGCCGCCGCGCAGGTACGCCGAAAAGGTCGGATGTGCCTGCCTGATCACCCGTTCGACGCGTTCCTCGTTCGAAGCATTGGGCTCGGCGATTAAGAAAAGGTCTTGCATCGCGCGTACGTACTCCTGAAGCGACTCGTCAGGAGCTTGTGTACGTAGCTCAAGCTCTCGCCGCATCCTACTCTGGTAGTCAGCGGGTAGGAATTCGCGCAGGAATGCCACGCGGAACTCCTCGAGGGTTGTTGCACGGTATCCGGAAAGCCGGTACCACCTAGCCGCCGTGTCAGTAAGTGCTACGGGAACGACGCGTTCCAGCACCTCCTGATCCTCCAAACGATTTGCCATCTGGTAGCGTACCAGGGAGTCACAATAATCCCTGGTACTGAGCATGTCACCGTATCCGCTGTAAGTCGGGACTGCCAACCGTACAGCGGGGTGCGCGCATTTCGGGACAGCCGAAAGCGCCTTAACTGCCCCCGAGAGTGACTGAATCATTTCAGCGGCGTTTTGCAACAGCGTCTGTGCGCCTGCTCCAAAGGGAACCGTTGGCGCGTTAGCGGCGTGGTCGAGCAAGGGTGAACAGTCGTCCAGCTCGATTAGCGGCGCGGTTTCCACAGGGATACCGGCCGCGGCGCCGCCAGCCCCAGAGCAAAACGGGCTCCTAGCGGGGTGCGCCTGCTGTCGTTCACAGCTGCCACTTGAGGCAGCTATACGTGAATTGCTTAGGCCGCTTGCAGCCAGCGTCGACAAAACAGGTGCGCGCTCGAAGGTTGCGCCACTGGGCACAACCGAATGTACTCCAAAGGGAGACGAATGAGCGAAATTCGTGGCTGCAGCATTGTAATCCCCACAGGGGGCCGTGGCAGACCACTGGTTTTGGCTGCTCATTTGAGTAGCAGCCATCGGGCAAACGTCGGAGAGGGCTAAGGCCCCGTTTCCGTGCCGCGCTCCGTAAACTCCACAGGGAGCCGATCGAGAGCGCTGCGACATCGCACTGCCTTGCATTCCAAAGGGAGCTGTGGCAGACGAATGTGCTGGTGTGCACTGTTCGGGGAGGGCTCTGGCCCCGTTCCCAAACAACGCTACTGCTCCGATGGGAGCTGGTACGTAGCGCCTCGTGTTGTCGTCCCCACAGGGGGCTGCGACAGGTGAGGGTGCATAAGTCCGCTGCTCAAACGGAGCACTGGCCCCGTTATCGAGCAACGCGGCGTCTGCTCGCGGTAACAAAGGGCAAAAGTCCCCTAACAAATGACAAAGGTCACTCGGCCTAGCAGACATAACGCGGCAAGTATAATATGCAAAGGCGTACTAACTCGGCTAAGCACAGACAAAGGCTTAATGAGCCTTTGAATCCGCGTTGGGCGCCAGTGTGGGGTCTTCGGGTCTCACAGGAGTACCGACCACCGCGGGTTCGAGCTTAGCGAGCCACAGGGCCGCGTCAGCCGTCAGCCTCTAGCGCCGCTGCGCGCGAGCTCAGGCCACAAGGGGCTACCGAGCGACGCACGCAAAAACACAGTATTGCCCTAAAATGAAGGAAACCGTTTATTGTTTCCAACGGCACCCAACACTGCACAAACGCCCGGTCCCGGGACGGCGGGGAACCAAAGGGGTCCCGCACCAAGGGCGAAAAATACAGCTAGGGGCGCCTGTAGCACGTCGCTGCGAGAGCACAGGCTCAAGCTGGGACGCGCCGCTAGGAAAAGTCCCGGCGGCTATGCTACTAGCTCTGGCGATAACCAATGGGCCAACTCGCGAGAGCTCGGGCAATCTCCTTCGGCTTGGGCCTCCGATAAGTGCGGCTCGGCGTGGTACGACCTCGCGCGAGCACTAGGCACCCGTTCTTCGGCTTAGCGTCGGGATAGGAAACAACACGAGGTACGCGCTCCCCGCACGGGCAAAGGCGCCGTGCGTGAGCTCAATCCTAGTCACAAAGGTGTCGGCGGATGAGAGAGAGCATCGTACGTACCGGGCGCTGTCCCAAAGGAGAAGAGAGCCCCTACCGTCACGGCAGTAGCCACGAGGGCCACTCCCGTGACGTCACTAGCTCCGCCCTCACCCACGAACCATGGCGAGTGGAGCGCCACCGCTAAAACTGGTTCGGAGCAAGAACGGCATGGCTTTTTGGATTGCAGACATGGGTGAAATGCGGCCGCGCCATGGCGCGTCGAATTCCCCAAATCCCCACAGTGTGTAAAGTGGGAATCAATAAGTCAAATAAAATCATTCTTCCTGAATTGTTGGATTATGCCTGCGACAATATCTGCGTGCTTGCGTCATTTTCTCTCAAATTGCTCGGGCAATATGCAAGTCAAGCCCTGAGCCAACCCACGTAAAGGTTTCGAAAACGAAACGACGCCTTTACATTATATCTTTTGCATCAACGGGCAGTAAGTGACAGAAAATGCCAGTGGTGCTCTTCTGGCACTGCCGGCCTGCGCCCCCTTCACAACAGAACGAGTCACATTTTATTTTTTTATCACGCAGGGAGGCCACAGTATACACGGCGTGCTCACTCGCAAACTCGCACGCCTACAGATGCAGATGTAATGAGGGGACGCAGTGCGGTTATCTCGTTTCACTGGTATCCGCCAAGGCAGCACCGTTTCTAAACGTGAACTTTGTTTACATCGTAACACACGCATGGGAAAAACGCGCAATTACCTATGAACTATTACCGTAAAATTACTAATCCTTCAGACTCCCAAGAGCTGCAGGACGACCTTAACCGCGTAATTGAGTGGTGTTCTAATTGGTGCATGCAACTAAATTCAAATAAATGCAAGGCCATGCATATATCTCGTAACACTGCCACGCACACCTACTTTATTAATGGTGCACCTGTGACGTCAGTTAGCTCTTACAAGTATCTCGGCCTTCACATATCAAATAACCTTTCTTGGCACTCGCATATTGACTATGTTACTAAAAACGCTAATAGCATGCTTGGTTACTTACGCCGTAATTTTAGCTCTGCCCCTTCTTCCCTGAAGCTAACTCTTTATAAAACTTTAGTTCGCTCCAAATTGGAATATGCTTCAGCCATTTGGGATCCGACTCAGTCGTCATTAGTTTCTTCTCTTGAAAGTATTCAAAACCGCAGTGCACGCTTTATATTATCTAATTATTCTCGCTATGCAAGTATTTCTTCAATGAAACGAACTCTTAACTTACCTGATCTTTCGTCACGCCGCAAATCTTCCCGTCTCTCCCTTTTTCACAAAGTTTTTCACTTGAACCCCCTTTTAAAAGAGACCCTTCTTGCCCCTCCGTCATATATTTCTGCCCGCACTGACCACAGCCTTAAAATCGGGGTGCCATTGTGCCGTACTAACCGGTACAGTGACTCATTCATCCCCAGGACAAGCACGGACTGGAATCGCCTTCCCGCCTCAATCGCACTCATCACCGACCCTACTAACTTCAAAACCGCCGTTCAGAATGCCTTTTGTTAATATCTTTTGTAAATTTTTTGTTAATACTTGTTTGTATTTTTTATTTTTATTTTTTACTGCATTACTTCTTGTTTTGACTCCACTCCTTTCTGTAACGCCTTCGGGCCTTGAAAGTACGTGAAATAAATAAATAAATAAATAAATAAACTATCACAAATGCGTTCCTACACAAAAAGTATGCCATACTTAGCAGCTAACTTGCGTTATCAATCTGCAATCACGTGTATGAAGTTTCACGGTAGAATAAGGCGGCATGCACTTTTTCGCGAATTTCTGTGCCGGTTTATTTAAACCGCGAACACCCCGCTCGATTGTGCCAATATAAAGCATGTTATTTGCATTTCCAATAAAATCTCACGACACGTTTTGGCCGGTTGCCGGTCTTTTTAATGTATAAGGAGCGCCGGTTACCTTCAAAACGTGAAAACTCGCACTACTATAAAAGTTGCTGCCGTGTTTATAGAGTGTATACCGAATACCGATCCACATAAACGCAAAGAATGGTTCGGCTCAATAGGCGCGAGCATAGCGCGATCTGTAGTCACTGCATTCGGCAAAGTTCGCTCACTTACGTCAGCCACATGCAGTACGGACAAGCATGCGGTCATGTGTTTTTTCTTTCTGGTACCTACGCAGCAGTCAGCGCGCGCGCATTGTTCCTCATACAGAGTACTGCGGTGACCGCTCTGACGATGCCTGCTCGTTGTCTTCTGTTATTAGTTTTACTCGCGCACGCAAAAAAAGCGACTTCGATGGACGACGACGGCTCTTGAAGAAAAGCTATTGCGCACAAGTGTTATAGCCTCGCACCCACTCCGCAAGCAGCGCAACGGCTGTCGACGGGGCAACAAGTTGACCGCTTCTTGCGCACCGCTATGATTGCATGCGCGTAATAATAAAAGATGGCAGTGTCGACGAAATAACGGAAAATATTTTTCTGTCACCACCCCTGTTTGCAGCTAGGAGGAGGAGGAGGCGATATTAATGAAGAGAAAGGAGAACTCGGCATGGAGAGCTTGTCTCTAGCCTGCAACTCCTCACTGGGGTAAGGGGAAGTGGGAGATACAGGGAAAGGTAGGTGGCAGGTGATTATGGTGTACGGTAGAATGAACCACTGTTTCCATGTTGTCCCCTGTTTGCAGGGTCATCTGTCACGATTAGGCTCCCCTATAAGGCAACTGATCATGACGGACGCAATCATGATGAATTACCCGCATGGGTTGTGGTCTCACATACGTTTTGTTATGGTTCGACATGGAAGCGCAGGCAGCGAAACGGTGTTGTTACTCTAATGCACACATGTGATTGATTTCAATCCACGCCACCTATTTATTAAACTTACGTTAATGGACACCACGCTACATAGGCAATTTCGGGCATGTGTGTGTGTGGGCACGTTTCTCGATGTCTACGGGCATATTAAAAAAAGAAAATAACCAAAAGAAAAAGAAGAATACCACGTTAAATGTAACCGCACCTCCCACAACACGACGTGATTATAACCGTGACGGCAAGGACAGAGCGTTTTACAGAATATTGTTTAAGCGCCAAAAACTCCACTGCAGTGCTTTATTCATTATCTCATTACCCTGTGGCTAATGTACCGTGTTTACATTCACCAAACTGGAGGGGGCATAATTAACACCAGATGCCTCGAGTACAAGCGTTCGTCAAAATGCAACGTTCATTCACATATCGCGCAGCATTGTGTGAGCCATTACTGAACGAAACAACAATTTTTATTTCATACAGCATCGCGGCCAGTTAAAACTTCCCACAGGAGTAACCTAAACGTTCCAAGTGACAAGAAGGAAAGGCAAGTGCGTCTAAGCCAATCATCCGTTATGCTGTACAGCACCAGGAAATGTCGTTTCTGCTCAACGAAGAGCGTCGTCGGTGTGTGTTTTGATCAGGTTTCCAATTGCTCTTGCAGGTGCGTGGTTTTTTGAATAACAAATAAAACCTCTTCTTGCGACGTGGGTTTTCGCTTGCGGGGTATAAATTAACCATCATTTTCAAATAAACTTTAGTTGTAAGAGTGCAGCGGCAGTGTCACTTTTTATCTGTCTCTCGTCTTCTGTGCGCTGCTCAAGTCAAAGAGGTCAACAGAAGCAGATGGTGCCACGGTATGCCCTCGCGCCCATGACTCTCCGGCGGCCCAGGCTCACTGAAGCTTTTGAAGGCCCCATATGCCGTAAAATACAGCTAGAATGGCTCAAGCATTAGTAGATTGGAAAACGGAGCACTAGGAGTAGCCGACCTGCGCCCACTACAGGCACCGTCTCACAAAACACAGTTGCCTAATAAAATATATTTCGCGATTACATCTTACCTGCTTCAAATTTGCTGTTGGTTCCTCTTTCTCTCTCTCTCTCTCATTTTTCTTTTTTACCGGCGCGTTATCTCATTTATCTGTCCCGACACCTAAATTTTTGCGGCGACAAATCCAGCAGGCGACCGCTTGTGTGCGCGTCAAACGGAGCGCCTCCCTAACTACACACGACCGAAGTGCTGCATCGCGTTTTCCAATGGCCTTTTGCTTAAACCAGCGGTTAAGGCATCCCAGCCTTGATCTCCCATGCAGCGAGCGGCACGAATCTCCAAACGATGTGGCACCCTCGCCGTACTAGCCTCAACGACTGTCCGAACTCGGTAGCATACTGCTGCTCCGCCACTTAAAGAAGAAACGGCGACCAAGGGCCAGCAAGGCCGGAAACGAGAGAGCTGCGCGACCAGTTCGGTAACCAGGCACGTGCTCCAGAACGTAGCAAGGAGACGGAAAAGTGCTTTCGCAGCGGAAGACATCCATCGCGGCTTGCCGCGACGAGTAGGCGTACACGCGCAGATCGGAAAGCCGAGCCTTTTGGGGGACGCAGTCATTCACGCGTCAACGAACCGCCCGCCTCGTATATTCCAACTGCCGGCGAGAGCGGGAAGCGTCCGCGGGATAGCTGTTCAATCGGCCTTCCCCCGCTGTACCGCTTGAGCACGGTCGGCAGGGTTTGCTTGATCGGCACATGAAGCGTGTACTCGAAGAACATCCGTACATGGATTAACTTTACAAGACATAACTGACAAGTATTGAAGGGGAAAATTCGCATTTAGCGCTACGCTGCCCGGTTGCGGACATAATCTTAAACACTTACGATGGAAACGTGTGCGTTGAAGCATTTTGTACCAATTCCGGTAAGTTCGACACTGACAGCCAAGGGCAACCGGGAAAATGAAAACTTCCCCACCAGCGTTATCGTAAGTAACGGAGATAGCAGAATAAATAAATAGCAGAACAAAGTTGCAGACTGTATGTCCTTGCAGAAGAAAAAGCGCATTCTCATCGTCACTGTTCTGGGCCAACAGGGATTACAGGATGCACTTGCTTTCTCCTTGCTTGAGAAGTGCAAGATATTTGGACTGAGGAGAGGATACACCTAAAAATAAAGCGACGCCAAGGTATATTTTCTGCCTTTAGAAGCGCCTACAACCACGCATTGAAAGGAAGTAAACGGCATTCATTACCTCAAGTATCTATCGAGTGTTTCCAAAAGCCTGCGTGGTGCAGTTGTACGGTGCTCGCTTCGGAATTTGCTTTTGTTGGATTAGTACACCAAATGCTGGTATACGATGTGTTTAATGACAGAAATGAAAGATGCCAATGACATGGGACCTGAGCAATGGACACTGATGTGCGGGCCGGTAATTGCTATAGCATTTAAGCCATTCAGCCCAAGCAATTCATCAGGACCTATTCTTCATAAAATCTGTGAACACGTTCGCAAAACTTTGTATTTCGGCATCGCATAGAGGAGGAGGAGGAGGGAAAGACATAAGTAGAAGGCAGGGAGGTTAACCAGAATAACGTCCGGTTGGCTACCCTACACCGGGGGAATGGGAAAGGGGGAAACAAAGATAACAGGGAGAGAGAGAAGGGAATCGGCATCACATAGAAGCTTTCAAGGTGCTTCAGCCGTAAGGCAACCAAGTATCTGAATTTAAAGGGAGGTCTGCCTCGTCAAGCTGGTTGTGGCAGCACTCTGTGCAGTCGCGCCCCTCGTTGTATTCCAAGGCAAATTAAGTTTCATTTGATATTGGTTTCCAAAGCAATGCTTAAGGCATAGGTACCTTATGCCTGGAGGGACCGTAACCTTTAACACAGGCGAGAACCTATGCACACGAACCCAGACTCTGAGATTGTGGGTGCACCTGTGATAAAAGCGGAGGAAAATAAATATGCGAAGGGAGAAAACGGTGTAATGCCCAAGTGTGTCTTAGACACCGTGGAGTTGGCATATTCTAGTCACCACTGATTGCGTAGTTTCGAAACGCTATTGACAGCCATCAGTTTATGTTGAGCACAGGAACGGCGCATGGCCTTCGAAACTATGCGTGCCGCGTATATATATATATATACACTCTGAGCTTCAGTACTGTAAGCAAATGTCCTTGCAAGTATCACAACAAAATCCATGTGGCATAAGTATGCGAGGGTATGGTACGCAGCGCTCTCGAGGTAACGTGTTGAAGGGCCCTTCTCTCAATACGCGAGAAAAAAAGAGACGAAGAGGAGGTCTACTTCACGAAAGCAAAAAAGTGCATCATTTACATCAGGCAACAACAACAGAAAAGTAGGTTACATCCTTGGCATATCACCATATAGCGACACTACAGCTTGTGCAAGAACGTTCATGAACGTAAATAGCCCTTATTCTGCAGGGGCGCCTCGTCACCGCACCGTGCGAGAAGTGAGCACGTAACACTGCCAGCCGTTGCGCATCGTCGATAAGCCGAGCCGAAGAAACTCACTACGCAGCTGTCCCGAACGCGAGATCGACGACCCTACGTCGCCGACGTTGTCTTGTTCTATCGCGCACAAACACGGCAGCTGCTTTTGGTGTGCCCAAGTGTAGAACAAAGTGTCGTGCCGAAGCAGGTGGGAAGACGAGAACAGCATAGCGCTTGTTCTGCTACGAACATTTGCGTTGCCGCCAACTCTTGCGTCTCACAAGTCGGTCAGGTTGTGAGCTTACATGTACAACGGCTTCCCTGTAACTATACCTGCACGTTGCCTGATGTTGGTCTTTTTCTTGACACGTGCATTTCGTTCGCGAGCAGGGAAGGTGTAGTGTAAGGTATCAGTATAAAGGCCCAGCAGCAACCGCCATCCGCGGCGCCAAGCCCAGTTCTCAGTTCTGCCGCTTTTTAGCCCAATAAACGCGGCATTCAAGTTTTCGTCTGCAATGCGCCTGTGTTCGTTGTCGCGAGAAATTGAGGTCTTTGTGAACTCCTGCGAGTGCGTTCACTATTGGCGGCGAGGAGTTACGGAGTCGCCATCTATCGGAAGCGCCTCGCTGGCGTAGTATGAGGGATCACGTGGCGCGCGCCTCATAGGTTTTGCTGTCAGCGCTCACTAAAAACACCACGCGCGAGTTCTCCCGGACATTTCTGTAAGTACTTTCGAAACGATAGAAGTTTCTTACTGTATAAATAATAATCTTGGGCAAACTGAAAGCACACAATCGTTTACAGACGCTATCTCTTTACCGAATACGTACAGCGAACGCCACTGCGCGCGGTCGCCGCGATGGAGTCTCCCGAACCGGCTTCTTGCGTGAAAGGTAGGTAAACGCTGGCAGCACACTATGTGAAATATGTTCTTATAGTGTTTGTATAACTAAATGGAGTGTAATAGAACGAAGCCTCAACGCAGCGATCGCGCAGATTCGCAGCGACCGACTGCGCGTCTGCATGCTTGTCCGCGCACTGTGTCGCTTTCTCCGCGCGCGCGTTTTCGCACCGTGCCATGAGCTTTAGGCCGCAGAATATGAGCATTTGGCAGTATACAAGCAACCATTGTTGCGTGGGCGCTATCAGAGCTGTTCAAAAATAATTTCATTGTAGAGACTTCGACGCCTACGGGGACTGTGATGTGCCGTCGCGACGATTCAATCTTTTTTTTCCTTCTAAATTCTCCGACCTTTCAATACTATTTCTCGAGTTGCGTCGCGCTGTATGTTTATCGGTGTTCTCAGCATGCACTTTCCCGCTGCTCCTTTTTTGTGATCCAGTGCATTAATTCATAACACAAACATGACCATATGCCATGCTTTTTTAAAATGTGCTTCTTACCGCTGCCTTTCCACTCCACTGAACTTGCCAGTATCTATAGCATCGACAAGTTCTTAGACCAAACCGTCATGACATTTGTCGGGCGAGCGTCTCAGTGCGCGTTTTCAGAACATCGCAGACCGGGTGCCGTAGCAGAAATCTTCCTCGCGTCTGTGCTTGCTGCGTACCCGAGTTGTAGCCGGTGACTGTTTGCCGGTTTTATGTTTCGCGAGCCAAGCTTCACGCAGCTTCTTGTCCTGTGGCTACGTGTGAATAAGCCTGACACCGGCCTCCGTTACGTGCGTCCGGCCCTGCGGCACCGAGCAGTAGCCTACCATGCTGCGCGCCTTCAAAGGCAGCCACTACCTATTGTAGTGCTTTCAAGCGTTGTAAAGGAGACACTCGAAGCGGGAAAATTTCGCCACTAAATGAGGACCGCAGCGTACGAGGGAATTTAAACTCGTTTTCAGCTCGCTTTGGCGCGCCCGAAGCAGCCGACGCGGCCGCTATGTCCACGTGATCCCTCCTAGCACGTCACGCCGACGGTGGCGCCAGCTTTTCCAGTGCTGGAGCTCGAGGCCAATAACCAGACACAGAGCAGCATACTGCGCCTGTTTGTATACGAGAGATTGCCATTGCGATGGCGTCGGCCTTTCGGCGCCGCTAGGTGCGATAACCATCTGAGCGACAAGTGACTTGGTCACACGCAGTCCGTTGCCAGATGCATGGCGGAGCATGCATAGTATATATAGAACGTGGCTTCTCGATAAATCTGCGGCGGACGGCAGCGAGGAACCACCATCACGTACAGCAGAAGAAATCTGCCTACCCTCCACACGCCGACTTTCTTGGCACTGTGGGAAAGTTTTAGCGGTTGAACACGGTCAAGTTGCGGGAGGAAGCCCTTTTGCTTTTCCGGGGCGCAGAAACCGGTCCTACTGTGTTTCAAACGTCTTCCGAACTTTTGTTTTTTAATGACAGCTAGATTACAATACCGCGCGGGAAGCGTAGTTCCTCGTGGAAGAAACCGGTCGCATAGTCTTTCGCATGTATATACTATACTGTCGCAGGCACGTCCATTATCGCCAGCATCAGGCGCTACATCTGAAGATTCTAAAAGCATGACGCCTACTCTTTTCACTCGCAACGCATGGCTTGATCTAAATGTCCTCGTGGGCGGTTTCTGTTTTTTTCTTTTTTCTTCTAAAAATTGAGCACCAGCTATCGTAGGTCATAAAGGAGGCGGAGGTAAGCTGAATGCGGCGCTTTTACTGTGTATCGGTTGCCTTTCTAGTGACATAAACATTTGGGGTTATGGCAATAGCTTAGTCGCCGACTAAGTAGCCCGCATGCAGCGTCTTTTCCATGCGCTCGATGGGGTCCAGCATGAGTGCTCAGAAGAGTGCCAGCTTCCGCTTCGTTATGGACAGAATGCAAAATAAATTGGCGATGCGGATCATTTCATTTGGTCCTGCCGTAGCTTCAATGCCGATAGCAAGACTTTGCTTCGCAACTTACAAACACGAGGCTTCGCGCGTGCGTTCGTGTAACAGATACTGCTCCTCGAAGGACCGGGGCCGTAAGGAGGTCGCGCGCCTTCTACTCGCAAATCGCGACTCATAGAATTATAGACGCGTTCTAACGCGTTTCTAAACATTGGATGAGACGCGCAGGCGGAGCAACCGCCAGTTCCCGACCGAGTTGAAGTAGAAGAACCAGCGCCGCTCTTTTCAGCTCTGTCCGACGATTTAAATGACGAGCGCGCCACCGCGTGCGCGATGAGGCCACCGAAACCGACGGCCGATTGCGCAGCCTCGAGAACAACAAGCAGTGTGGAGAAGCCGGTTGCACGGCTGTCGTCTGCGCGGGTGCGACGCGTGATGGATGCAGACGGCGCGCAGACGGGCCGGCGGCATCGCTCGCCCTCAGGGACACTCGGCAAGCGACAAGCTCTCAGCCGAAGATCAGCGACATCGTGCACGGCGGCGCCGCATTTTGCACCGCTTGAGGCGATGCGCATATGGCTTTTGCCGACTCGAAAGCCGCGCCTTCCATTTGCGACCGGGAACGCGGACAAATGAGGCTAATTCACAAAGCCACAGGGAAGACGGACTGCACGCGTTTCTTTGTTCTGCTGAGCGGGTGCCTATACTACAATGCACTGCACCGAACAAACTGTGGCGCAAGGGAGAGGCCGGTTAGCACAGGCGCGTGTTCAGACGGCGAAGGTCGCTGTCGGCTTGAGAGCCCTGCGTGAGAATGAAGGACATCCTCGGCGTAACACCGCGCAGAAGAAGGAAACGTGTATGGGCCCGAATTAATCGACGCCCGCTCCGTCCTGGGCAGCATCCATCATAATGCACACAGGAGGAGAAGCGCTAGATAGGAATCTGTCAGCGCGCATCCCACTATATATTAAAATGAGCGCAATACTAGGAGCAGGGAATGAGGCTGCAACAGGAAGGAAACAAAATAAGCGGTCATATGCGCAGTGCACCAAATGACGCCGTTATTTGGTGCACACACACACACACGCCGCGTGTGTGTGTGTGTGTGTGTGTGTGTGTGTGTGTGCGTGTGCGTGTGCGTGTGCGTGTGTGTGTGTGTGTGTGTGTGTGTGTGTGTGTGTGTGTGTGTGTGTGACTGCATGTACTCATGCAAAAAAGGCCGAGGCATGGTAACGTCGACAATGGGCAGTAAAATTAGCGTTAAAAGCTCTGGAAATAGAGCTAATATAGTTTTCACTATGTAATTGAGGATTAAGCACGTAGTGCTGCAAGGAAACACAGGGATTCCGTTCATTTGATTGCTTTCGTTTTGACGCGCGCCCCATATACAGGTCAATGCTGAAAGTAATGTGACCTTTATTTGCGCCTTCAGCGGATACCTGGCATATAGGGTTTACTTTTTACGCCGACGACACTCCATTGTAGACCGGACAAGGGGCTGTGTCAGCGACCAATTAAGAGAACACATTACAGGAAAAACTAAACACTTTTGCCGCATTTCTGTGAGGTTGGACATAACGCGTGGCCCCTGAAAAGACCGGCTTAGTCGACAAATCATGACACCAAAATAATGACAGGAACTATAGTTCCTGTCATTATTTCACATTTGGCTTACTATAGCAAGCCAAATCTCACTCATGTTTTCTCCCACTGACAAAAGATGAGTCTGTACCGACATTGGGAGAAAGTGATGAGGACGGAGAGTCGTGCACTTGGCTACAAGAGCTCAATGCCTCATAAGAGAAAACTGTTTCATTCGCTGAGTAACTTCAAAACGCTGGGGAACGGGCGAGAATATCCTGCGCAGTCTCGTGAATGGCCTTCTAAAAAAATATCCTTTTTATGTGTGTGTGTGGGTATGGGTTCCAAAAACTCGTCAAGCGAGAAGCGGAGGATATTGAGAAACTCAATCGAGATGCCATGCGTGTCGTCATGGGTTTGTCTGGCTTTTCGTCCATCGCAAACCTCCAGCTTCACGCAGGCCTCAACGCAATAGAATACCGTGCACACGCAACAAAAGACGCACAGCAGCTCCGACCAGAGAGCACGGAGCCGGTCTGCTCATCATGCGTCACCTTGGCTATGATCTTAAAAGCAAACCCATCCTGACCACAGCACCACCACTATGGCAGGGGATACTAATAGTTGACCACAGAGCTGCCTCCACGAAACTCCAGTGAAGCACATCAAAAGCGCCGCCGACGAGCCGCCAAAGCTCGCATAAAAGAGCTACAGGATACGGAGAACGATAAAACTGCGGGTCGTATATGCACGGACGCTGCAGCACCAAGAATATAACACCGCGTGGCACTATACGACAAGTGTAACCACAACAAGGCGCGAATCCTGGCCGGTAACCACACCATAAAATAAGAAGAAGAAGAAAAAAAAAACTCAGCTAGAAGCCATAGATATGACCACCGCAGCGATGACTGATGACTGAAGCAGCTATACGAACCCCACGCAAATGTCTCCTGGTCTACAGGGACTCCAAAGATGCCCGTGACCGAATACCGCAGGCCGTCGTCGCGCCGCCGGGCACACAGTCTGACGCATCCGTGCGCACGCACGACTGCTTCAACCCCAAGGCAGCGCGCCACAGCTATTCGGAGGGCCTCTGGACACCAAATAACTCCCGGCAACGAAGCGCGGCTCACGTGCAAGCCCGAGAGATATTAGAACGCCCCGAAACCGCTTCAAAGTCATTCAGGAGGGATAACTCTATGCGATTATGATGACTCGTACACTTACATGCCGAAGCCAAACGTGAACTTCGTTCGTTATTTTCCAATAATAATAACAACGACGACAACGACAACGAAGACGACAACTCTAGCATTTCCAAGGATTTTATAGGTCGGTGCAGTGGCGACGGCAAGGAGAAAGACTAGTCTGATTCCCTTTTCTCTTTCTCAATAGAGCGCGCAGAAGAGCGGAAGCCTCTGATGTTGTTATGCTTGGTACGCTTTTGAAGAAGTCTTGCGTGAAAATCTGTGTGAAAGGCTAACAAATGCCTGCGTGAACATGAACGGGTATTACTTGAGTTCAACCCGTGGTTGAATGCATTTCAACCAGATTGCGTTATTCCAGCAAGACAGAACAGAGAGAGAGAGAGAGAGAGAGAATAATTCGCTTTTACTTCTGCCCCAGAAGAGCTATGCGAGCAGCAGTTGAAACTTGTCAGCTTCTAAATTATGCATCCATGGCATCTTGACGGCGAAGGTAATATGCATGAAACGATGAAACAAGCAAAGACACTGCAACTTGTGTGGCCACTCTGCTTGCACAGAGCATGCTCCCTTGGCGCCACACCCGTAACCGCAAAACAAACAAACGAGAGAGAGAGAAAAAAAAAGAAAAAGCTGCGTGAAAAGGGGCGGCGTAGGGCAGACAAGGGTTGTCGGGCGCGTCCGTGTTTGGACCTGGAGCTAAGCTACGCGCTAACCACAGACTCTGCTTGCGTGTGGTCGGCCTCTTTTCCGAGCCTCGGCGAACAAAGGAGACCGCCGGAAAGCGCAGAAAGGACACTTGATGCGCTGGCTTGGCTTTTAAAATTCGTGCACAACTTCCTTTCGCGTCTGGCGCCGCGAAAACAAAGAAGGAAGTGCATGACGATGGTGAAACGAAGCACAAAATGCGCACCTCTCGTTCCTTCGCGGAATGCCAATGAGGCCAAACAGTGGTACTCGAGATTGCTTGCAGTGGCGCGGCTATGGGCTGGGTTCAGGATTCTACGTACTGGTGCTTGCTTGTCTTGTTTAGATAATTCTTTTTCGTTTTTCTTCTTTTGCATTGTCTCTTTGCGGGCTTTTAAAACATATATTCCGGTTGTTTGATTCTGGGATGTGATTCCTCCCACAAGACGCTCTTTTGACTACCTTGAGCCCCGGGTCGAAGCGCCTCCAACATGAGTGAGTAGAAAAAAAAAATGTGGCGCAAAAAAATAAATAAAAAATAAGTAAAAAGTAGAGACGACTCATGGGCATGATCGGATGTATCATGTAACGGTACCTCCTTTGCTTATGGTTGATGGCACTGTTGACGCACGCTGCCTAGTTCAAGAGCCTATAGCGCTGGCTTCACGGCGAGTAACGCGAGGTGTGCCCCCTAGTAGGACTGTACACAGTGTCTGGTAACGAGAGACTACACTGCTACGCTTCATTTTTTTCTTCTTTTTTTTCCCTCAAAGCTTTTGTATAGCCACCTGGAACCAGCCCACATTACAGCCTTTACACCAATTACTTCAGACGTAATGACGAAAATTCGACGCGCTGCCGCTCAAAACTCGATGTCTATAGATAGCCAAATCAAATAATAATAAATTAAAGGCTACATTTATTAGACAATACTTGCGATAACAAAGCGAGGACAACTATGCACACTGTATGTTCAGCCAATGATGCCACCTGCATAATGCACAACTCAGCGCTTTGTTTCTTTTGAACCGCAACTTAATGAGCAACGTGTGGAGCAACGCCAGCTTAAGTACAAAGGAACATGAATCGCTCTCAACGCTTTCTCTCTTTCTCACTCTCTTTTCTGTCCAGTTTCTCAGAGCTAACAGTAAGAACGAGCAGGTTCTGCAGCTGCCGGCAGGGATGCGGCAAGCGCGCGGACTTCACTGCGCGCAACGCGCTCTCAGAGCCATGTGCATCTACGCATCCCATCTCCCCTTTCAAGAGCTCGTCGTAAAAAACGGAACCGCGCGCCCCGCCGGCGAAGGAGAGAAGAGATATACGGGAACTTAAAAAGCAGGAACTTGACCTGCACGCTTGCGCGGCGCGTCCTAGGAGAAGCGGCGATAGTATATTCATCCTTCGGAGCCGCCGCGTATGCACCTCAGCGTGTTGCCCGAGCACGGCACGCTCGCGCGAGGGTTGCCGCGACGTCCGGCTGCGTACGCCGTCGAATACAGATGAACCCGAGACGTGCACGGTGTTTTTCATTCAACCAGCGACGAAGTCGGAGCGCACCCACCTTCTCTGCGCACATGACAGCCTGCTGAGACGCTCCGTCCGATATGGTAACCCCTGCGGCGAAATGCCTGCATGCGGTGTAATTGATTTCCTTAAGTCTGCACGCACTGGTTGAAGGCGAAGGCGAGAAAGGCGCAATAAACAGCCCGCTTCCGTCTGTCGGTTGTGGATAAGAATGGAGAAGAAAAAAAAATTATCAAGAGCGCGGTTCTTATTTGTACAGCCACCTGAGCGCAGAACACTCTCTCGCGGCGCCTCTCCGTTCCACGATTGGGAAAGAAGGCTGCAGGCCTGCTCACGTTGGTCCAGGAGCGCAAGCGGCTTTGAACCTCTTGCATGCTTCCTCCTTGACTGTATTCACATATACACTGACGTCCCTTCCAGTCAGGTCACCTCCACTGGCGCAGTGAATATTCCATCATCATCATCATCATCATCATCATCATCATCATCATCATCATCAGCCTGGTTACGCCCACTGCAGGGCAAAGGCCTCTCCCATATTTCTGCAACAACCCCGGTCATGTATTAATTGTGGCCATGCATGCCGTCCCTGCAAACTTAATCTCATCCGCCCACCTAACTTTCTGCCGCCCCCTGCTACGCTTCCCTTCCCTTGGAATCCAGTCCGTAACCCTTAATGACCATCGGTTATCTTCCCTCCTCATTACATGTCCTGCCCATGCCCATTTCTTTTTCTTGATTGCAACTAAGATGTCATTAACTCGCGTTTGTTCCCTCACCCAATCTGCTCTTTTCTTATCCCTTGACGTTACACCTACCATTCTTCTTTCCATAGCTCATTGCGTCGTCCTCAATTTGAGTAGAACCCTTTTCGTAAGCCTCCAGGTTTCTGCCCCGTAGGTGAGTACTGGTAAGACACAGCTATTATACACTTTTCTCTTGAGAGATAATGGCAAACTGCTGTTCATGATCTGAGAATGCCTGCCAAATGCACCCCAGCCCATTCTTATTCTTCTGATTATTTCCGTCTCATGATCCGGATCCGCAGTCACTACCTGCCCTAAGTAGATGTATTCCCTTACGACTTCCAGTGCCTCGCTGCCGATTGTAAATTGCTGTTCTCTTCCGAGACTGTTAAACATTACTTTAGTTTTCTGCAGATTAATTTTTAGACCCACTCTTCTGCTTTGCCTCTCGAGGTCAGTGAGCATGCATTGCAGTTGGTCCCCTGAGTTACTAAGCAAGGCAATATCATCAGCGAATCGCAAGTTACTAAGGTATTCTCCATTAACTTTTATCCCCATTTTTTCCCAATCCAGGTCTCTGAATACCTCCTGTCCATCAAGATACATTGGAAATAAGCTTAATATTGCTCACGTGAGTACATCAACGGTTTCGAAGCTCGTTGTTCTTCGTGTCGCCTGTAGTTATGTAAAAAAATATGGCTAATCGCAGGCTACATTTCATTGAGCATTCATCGAGAAAAAAATAAAAAGAAATATGTGTCAGAGATACGCGAAACATGCCACCAAGCTCACAACTTCATGTGGCGAACATACGCAGCATAGCGCCGTAGCAAGCGTACCCCGTGATATGAGGTTGCGGCAATGGCGTTCGCCTGATTTGAGCCATCACAACCTATATGCGTACTCACTTGCCCCCCCCCCCCCCCCTCCTTGATGCAACTGCACCTGTTGCCTGGCATTCCCCGATGTGAAGCAGCCTTATGCTGTCACTTGCGCGTTGCGCTCACGAATGTTTACTCATCACTGATTGAAATGGCCGACAGCGCTGATCGCAACGCTTGAGGTCGCTAAGAGAACGAGGGAGAGAGGGAGAGAAAGAAAATGCCCAGAGGTTAATAGGTCGCACGTCTGGTCACGAAGGAACGGTAGAACACCTATGACGTGACTGCCTTCCCTTCGAACAACGTGACGATTTGTGTGAGTTGGTTCCTTTGAAGACAACAACGTGCCCTCCGCACCAACATAAGCCAGCTAAATGCGAGACGATTGAGTGAGAGTACGACCCTGGAACCACGGACCTCGCACGTCACAGCAGCAAAAAACAATAGCTTATGCTGCTGCGATCACTGAAGTCAACCGGACTGATTCTGTGAAGCAGTGCTGAAAGGACCGCTCTCCTGCGTCTGCAGCATGGCTGAGCTTTTTCCGGTCTCGTTCTCTTTATCATTTTCTCCCCTCTTCTTTTCCGCTCTTTCTCAGTGAACAGTGGATTCTAATTTGTGAGTCAATGGGATCAAGAAGGTCGTTAATATAAGTTAGAAAAAGCAGAGTACCTGGTGCGGAGCCTTGGGGAACTCTGGATGTTACGGGCCAGACAGGTGAGTCAATGTCACTAATTGTAACGTACTGGGCACGGCCCTGCAAAATGCACTCGATCCACTTCATCACACTAGTATCAAGGTTTAGTTTACTAAGCTTGAAAAGTAGTAGTTAATGTGACACAGTATCAAATGCCTTCGAAAAATCTGAAAATCAAAGATGCAACCCACAAATAATGAAGAATCAAAAACGGAAAGCAAATCAATAGTAAAAACGAGTAATTGAGTTTCGCAGGAGTGGTCCTTATGCTGATTAGGTGCGAAGAAACATTTCGATTCGAGATGCGACATTAGACTAGAATATATTATGTGTTCAAGCAACTTGCATGGAACTGACGTTAATGAATTAGGTCTGTAGCTGTGGGGGCTACGAACGTCACCAGATTTGTGCACCGGAACCCCATTTCCCACCTACCAGTCGTCCGGCAACGTGGCACTCTACAATGACTGCGAAAAGACATACGACAGTATAATGAATGAATATATCTGGGTGCTTTTCAGAAACTTGTAGTTAATACCATCGGTGCCAGTTGACGATGAAATTTTCGCAACTTGAATGAGTTCAGAAATGAATACCCAGTCGATAAGAATAGAGTCCATTTGTAAGAAGTGAGGTGAAGAAATAATAGGAAATGTTACTGGTGCAACATGTCAAAAGCATGATGAAAATGTGTTATTGAGTAGGATACATGTAGCACTGTTCCTTTGGGACAAAGAATCCGCGATCGTTCTTCAAGCGAACTTCATCGGATTCGCGCATGCTGGTAATATTCCAAAATTTGCCTGGATTTTCAGTAAAAAGGAAAGGGTTGAATGAAAATAATTGTGCTTGGCACAGATGAGGGCACATTTATACTCCGCAGTGGTAGATTGATAAGCCAACCTTGCTCTGTCAGGGTTAAGTTTTTTACAGCGGCGGAACATGCTGTTATTATTATTATTATTATTATTATTATTATTATTATTATTATTAGATTGATTTTTAATTAACGGGAGGAATGGGGTCGGAACAGTCACATCGCTGCCCGACGCCTCCACGTACCAACATGTTCCATTGCGACTTGATGCGCTGGTCGCAAAACTGGCACGTCCACATCAGCGCATGCAGATTATTACCTATACAAGACGGGGAACGGGGACACCTGAGTACCACTTCCTTCTCTTCTGCCGCCCGGCGCAACGTCAGATAAGACAAGAGCTATACACAAGGCATCACATCTCCGCCGAAGCGCGCCCTATCTGTGTCTGTATGCGGCTCCTCCAGTATAACGAGAATAAAGGTTACATTGATAGGAGTAACACACATAGACGCGCCATGTCCGGAACGTAGCCGCCGAGCGCAGCGCAGGCGCCTATAGCGACAATCTGTTCCCGAGCTGGGACAGCACTTTAGAGGGAGCGTGCGTGCGATTGCGCATCGTGATACTCTCTCGCGCCCGCAACCGAGCACTTGGGGCGCGAAATGCAAGCACCAGCGTGTCTCGGGCGACGCTCGAGTAGCCTGACGCGGCATACAGAGCAGCTGTGCTCGCTAATGGCGTGCCCAACCGCTTCGGGTTGTGGCGCGCCGGAGCGTTGCTGCGCCGCACCGAGAGGCGCAAGGAAGGAGCGTAACCCTTTCCGCCGATAAGGCGAAGGTGCAAAGGCGACCGCGCAGAACTGTTCCTCGCGTAATTTGCGCTCGCGATATGCAATAATACCCGATTATGTGAATTATGTGAGCTTGCATGGCTCGCGGGCTTGCAAGAACATGTGCACGCACGCACACAACACACCGTGGCTCGAACTGGTTTTTGACGTGGAGACAAAAGAATGAGAAATCTCGGGTAACTGGCGGGCCACTCGAGCAGCCCAGTGAAAAATCCCAGCAAAACTGAGAGGCTTCATTATCGCGTTAATGTGCCACATTTCCGAGCCGACAAGGGAAGACATTTATTTAGCTCTTGAAATAGGGATCATAAGGACGAAGACAGGGTTTGTCGAACTTGGGGAGCAAATTATTCAACGAACGGCTGCTCAACGACGACATGCGTCAAGTGACGCACGTCAAAGAAGTACATGGCAATATAACACCGAAGGCGATACACTGATTTTTCTTTTCTTTACTCTTTAGGAGGGGGGCGGTAGATGTTAATTCCATGCTTCTGAAAACGACGCCGAAATGAAAATACTTTCATTCTGTACAAATGCGGCCACAAAGGGATATGTGAGGCCACAAGCAACAAATGCGGCCACAAGCAACAACGGGATATGTGAGGCGACGCGGTAGAGACCAACCAACGTTTTTATGCTTATTGGCAAGCGAAGTTATTCTCATCAAATATACACACATATGTTTGTTTATTACCTGTGCGAGCCACTGTATACGTGTGGTCAATATTTCGATGAGTTTCCTTTATTGTGCTCCCCCCACCCTCCCATCAGCACCCTTCCGACTTCTGCGTAGCTTTTTAACAGATGGACGCACAGGTCGTCCTTTCTTAACGTGAGACATGGTCACATCGGTCCACCTTCTTGAAGGCCTCATCTGAGCTGCCCGCGACCTCAACCTCTGACCGGTCGCTAACTTAGAAAGTTGCCACGCGAGAATGTGAAACATTGCACCCTAATAAATGGCACCGTGATAATATAGTATGCGTATACGGCACCGCCGCAGCTACATGCGCGGAATCAGAAACTGGCTAGAAACATCGATGCTCATGCTTGCGATGACACAAGCGTGCGAATCACACGTAGGCGCAAGCTCTCTCGCACCTATGAGAAACCGTGGCGCGTCTCGTTACCGCAAGGCCTTGTTGCATAAAAAACCGCGGCCGCGTTGCAAATCGAACCCGCCGGCACGAAATAGAAAAGAACCAAAGCCGGAGGTTAAGCAAAGCAGGTTCCGTGGACGCCGGCACCCGGGGAAGAGGATAGAGACGCTCAAAGAACAGGAGAGAGGAAAATAATAAATAACGCATAAACGTACGCACGCAAGCGAACGAGCGCGAAAAGCATGAATACATATACGTCTTCGGCTAAACGCGGTTAACCGCTGTAGGCCTACTGCGCACTGTGCACATTGGGCCTACCGGGTGCAGATTTATTCCTGCCACGTATGCGCGCTGTAGCGACAGTTCGCTGCTCGATAGGAACGGGTGTTTGCAGAAAGAACGATGGAACGGAGGAGAGGGGACGCTGAGCCAACGAGGGAGATGGAAGGGGGCGAGGGCGAAAGAATGATGGGTACCTCTTACTAATGGGGAGCATTTAATGGCGACGCCACGTCTTCGTCTCGACCGATGTCGGTTCTGCTTCCGCGAACTGATAACGCGACCCTTCAGCCAACAAGTGCATCGGCATCGAGAGAGAGGAGTGGGATTAGAAACACCGGTCCGGTCTCTGCTCTGTCGACGCGCGGCGGCGGCACGCAACCAAGTATAGCAGACGTATGAGAGGCGAGGCAGACGTGGCCGCGGTTTGCAGGGGGCCCGTCCCCGTGTCGCTCTGAACACGGGGACGAGGGGAGCTACAGCGAGAACGACTCGCCTGGACCGTTTACTTTGGTGCGAGGTGCCTTTCGATGCGAAAAGTTATTCTTTAGATAGACCAAACGTACGCCTAGTGTGTAGGCTTGCTTATTTACTTATCGCCAATCAGGTCTGCGGAAATCATCAAGGTGGAGGACGATTCAGGAAAGGCAAAAATTGTCATCCACCTGATAGAACCAAGAAGCTACAGTGGATATATATATATATATATATATATATATATATCTTGCCTTAGGCCATTACTCTTGTTTTCGGAGGGAATAAGAAACAGGGGGTCAGGGACATCGTTGAAGAGGCGGGTAATTATACCTTTAATGTCGCCTTTTGCATAGCTGAAGGAAAGCTTCACACCAGTCACTTAAAAGCGTATCGCTCTATTCACTCTTTCATCACTGTACTTGGCCACTGCCGTCCTTCCAGTACATGAGCACCCAAGGATATCGCAGGTTGGCTTCACTGGCAGGCGGCCTCTGAGCACCACAAGGGCGCCAAAGGCACGCACGCTGGAGCGTCTAAGAAAATGCATACGCGTGACGTGGCCACGTTCACTTGCAGAGAGTGTGGAGATCCTGCATTTCAATTTTTTTCCTTTTCGTTTTTTTCTCTCGTCACTATATACCTTTATGCCTTCCCAAATTGGTAGTAACAGTTTAAGATCATGAAAATTTTGTGACTTCATTAACCAATGCTCTTTAACATCTTGTTGTATTCTGCCTCTTTACAGCTATTTTTCTATAATTAGAAACACTGGACTACGTCTTTGTATATATAGTATTTTTTGTTACATGTATTCTGCCTCTTGTTAACCATTATTGCAGAATTAGAAACATTGTACTGATTCTTCTTCTAGTTAAATTTTTCTTGTTTCTCTGTATTTTAACCACTCCCCTCTCTAATGTCTGGACCTTGAGGGTATAATAAATAAATAAATAAATAAATAAATAAATAAATAAATAAATAAATAAATAAATAAATAAATAAATACAAATCAGAGACACACCGTACATTCTGGCGCGAAAGCTGTCTAGTGATTGTATGGTTTTCCTTCCCAAAGTCTGAATATTCACAAAAGGAATGTCTACGAAAAAATACATAATGACTGCAGCAGGCTTGATACTTGGGAGGAGCCGGTAGGGAAGATTAATATTAGGCCGCAAAGCTTGTTTGAGCGCTGTTTGTTTCTACAGAGTAACAAAAAAAAAAGAGATGACAAGCACATGAACACCCACAAGAAGAAATGCAGTTGCTCGAGAAGATAATCTATAAATGAATAATAATGTAACCGATGAGTAATGAAGTCAAAAGTGATGCGACGCTACGCAAATATTTAATGCGAAGTGCAGGCTTTTCAGTTTTGATAAAACGTAATGAACTTAGGTGCATACCAATATGTCTGGTGGCGGCTACGAATACGGCGCTATATATATACTTGTGAGTGCCGTTTAAATTGCAGTGTCATGCAATAAATCATTCTTTGCAAATGTATTATGAGAATATTTAATCAAAATTTTGCTAATAGCTAACGTATGTCCAGGCTTCGGAGCAATGAAGCCCGAATTAAAATTTAGTGTAAGTAGTTGGACGCCGACCATAATATTAGAAATAAAAGGACGTTTCGACTCCAGCCCAGGAGCCTCGTTCACAGTCTTGCCAAGTATCCTGTTTACAATCTTCCTAACAATGTCGCCTCCCGACCAGACGGGTTTCCGTCAAACTCTTGAGTTCTTCAAGTTTATTTATTAAGCAATGTAGCTTTAAGCAACAGCTGTTGTGATGTCTGTGCCCATACAATCACAAGGCCCTCAACACCGGAGGAGGTCATTGAAGCCAGGAAAAATAATAATCCTGGAGACGGCTCACAATAACACTCTGTGAGAGACGCAGGTAATTTCGACTTCTTCTTCTTCTTCTTCTTCTTCTTCTAGCCGGAGGAAAGGAACTTTCAGTACAGACTACGTTCGGGTAGACAGATCATTTTTGGTAGATACAGGGCTGGCCCAATAATACCATGAGCTTTTATTTTATCGAAGAATACTTCAATCACTGAGAGCGTCAAAAGCCTTCGTCATGTGAACTTACAGAAACAGCTGTGGTTACCATGCAACGTCATGGACGGCACTGACTCGTGCACGGAAACCGAAGAAAGCTGAGAAGTGGCAACTTATCACCAAAGGAACTGTTGCAGGATGACGGTCACGGGGTCAGTCAAAGAGCGAGCACGAGAAATAGCGGAATGCAAGGACGGACGCAACGACTGGGAGCTTCCTCAAATGCCTAGGCGCATCGAAAGCGCGAAGGCGAGCGCTTGTGGTAGCGTGTGCATGGCTCACAACCACCACAGAGCTTCGCAGTCGTCTCCCTCTTGGCCCCCTCCCCTCTTCACTGCTCCTCTGTGACCACGCCGGCGCGGACCTATGCTCTTTCGGCTCAATAAAGTTTTCTCTCTCTCGCTCTCTCTCTCTCTATCGTCATGCATTCCCCACCGCCGGAAGCGAGGGAGGCTGGTTCATACAGGAAGAAGCGGTCGTACGTTCGGATGAAAGCGACGGGTTATCCTGGCGGCGACTCATGGAGTGGCTCGCGTTGAGTTTACGGCCGGTGAGTGGGCGGTGTATGAGCGGGTTGGAGCTTGGGGAATAATTCTACAAAGAATAAATTCTGAAATCGAGGGAGAGGACACGGAATGGCAGGGAGGTTAGCCAGGCAAACGTCTTGCTCTGTATACCCATATGGGCAGATGGAGGTTGCAGTGGAGACGAGACACCGGGAAAAGAAGTAGGAGAGCAGATAATTCACAAGTACCAAAATTGGCAGAGGAGCGGCCAGTCAAATCTGTCCACTTTAGATAGACGTCAGCGACCCTCGCCTATCTTTGTGGGATGACGATGGGTGAGGCCACGCTGCCAGGATTTTCGCTCCCGTGCAAAGTCCCGCATCAGATCGGTTTAACGCAAGTGACGAGACTGACGTTGCACAACGAAGCGGGGGCAGTGCCAGAGCACATATACGTATATGTAATGGTGGCGTATGGGTGGGACCCACCCATTCCACTTTTAACGAGAAAGAAGCATGATTTGCGTATAGGCTACCCCGACAGACATAGGGGACGCCGCTACGTTTGTTGCATCGTATAGCGAGAGGGCGAGCGGCAATTGCAACCGCATAAATCGTCACCAGCGAAGATCACTTTCGTTTACTTCCCATATACTGAGGAACTGAGCAGCGTCACGTATAGCACAGTTTACGAGCGGTCAAATCAGTTTTGTGCGTGTTGAGGCTTTGCGATGAAACCTGCCACCGCAACTTACAGTCACATAGAATGTCCACTCGCTCCCGAAAGGCTTTGTTGGACACCTCTTTGTAGCGCACATATTTAGAGGCTGCGCGTCCTTATCGGGGTGTGACGTTTCTGCAAATAAGAAACTATGTAGCATAAAATGACTTGAAAGATCTACGCTATCACCTTCTGCACTAATGATGGGGTCCCAGCCTCCTTTTACTTTTCTCTACATTTCATATATTATAATCTCTTCAGAATTGTTTTTGAAATATAATGCTTCTTAGATCTCCGTGTCTGCCTCGTCCATTTGAGATTGAATGAAATTACACTTCATTGAAATGGTGTCAATCGTTTCCATGGCTTGCACACAACAGCTTAAAGAGTAAGAAAGCAAAGAGAAGAATGGCAAGGAGGTCAGCCAGACGAGCGTCCGGTTTGCTACTCTACGTTGGGGGAAAGGAAAGGGGGAATAGAAAGAGGAAAGCAGGGCAGAGCAGCTTAAAATTTCTGAAGATCTGTAGCAGCGTGCTCTGGCGACAGCAAGTTTGCTGCAACCAAAATTTATTTGCTAAGCGGAATGTGCCACTAAACGCAGCAATCTGAAACATTACATGAAATTGCCCTTCCGGGAATCACTTCACGAGTGCGATGGCTCGAGGGAGCAAGCGAGCGAAGCCGCACTTCGTGCATAATAATTAGCGCAGCGTGCCAGAGCAAATCTTCCCGCATATTCCTCTTCCCCCTGTCTTTGCGCTTACTGCTAATAACTCAAACGCTTAAGTGGAGAAACGTCGTTGAGAAGAAACACGGAGCCGGAAAAATTGGGACGCGTTTACACGTCGAACCGCTCGTTAGATGGGACGCATAATTAAGGTGCCGCGGCAGTAAATTGCGGTAAGTCGATTACATTTGTACCTCCTAGCGCGGCGCGCTCCGGCAGCATCAGCCCGCAGGGCAGTGCGTGATTGCAGTCACACGAACGCTCACCGCCACATTTCACGCACGGGCCCCGAGAAGGAAACGGCGGGCGCGCCCGCTCTTCGCATACACACTTTCCGAGTGCACAACGAACCCCCCGCCGTCTTGAGCGATGGTGGTTCGTCCTTCCGCCGCATGCACGCTGTAGCGAGCGAGACGTGCGGCAACGGCAGCCGAGCAACGAGAAGGAGTCGCTCACGTGCGCCTTTCTCTGATGGATCTCTGTAAGTGGGTCAGAAAGACGTCGCGCTTACCTGCCTGCCCACCGCGCAGCCGAGGTTGTCGACTTATCTCTGGTTAACCTCCCTGTCTTTCCTCTGCCTTTCTCTCTCTCTCTCTCTGCAGCAGGCGTTAACTGCAACGACACGAACTGCAAGAACGATGCTCGCGCCTGACGTGAACTGCTGTCTTTAGACGGCAGTTCACGTCGCCTTTACAGCACCCAAGAAAGCGTTTGGCATGGAACAAGGCGGCATCATGCAGCACGGCTGAAGCAGAAGCAGTCGAATTTCAATTATGTATAAACCTGAGCTGGGACGCCACTTTCGAGGAGGTAACAGACGCATCTCAAAGCATATAAGAGCGTATGCATGCAGGTAAAATATAATGTAGCAGTCAAGCTGCCGCCACGTCCCCGTCAAGCGTTAACTCTCAGTATTCCTTTTTTATTCGACCTCTGTACGATGCCAAATCCGTAACTGCAGCCTGAAAATATGTCGCTATAGCTGCAGATTCTTTCTCAGCATGTTTTGAGTGCTCGTAACATTGTCACACTCTTCCTTTCCTGAAGTCAACTTAATTATTATCATAACTATACGCGCTACAATCGATGAAGCAGCAGAACTCGCGCAAAACTTAAAGTGGCGCCGAATGAGCTAGGGAAAAAGGAAATAAGGATGTTTCAGCCTTGATATACGCACTGAACTCTCTACTGAATAACATATGGCCAATAAGAACTTTGCACAACAAAAGCGGCCATTATTCTCGCCTTCAGTCTCCGCGGCCCTGCCCCTTTCCCACACTACTCAGCGGCGAAGTCAATTGAGAACAATGTGCAGCCACACAGCGGAGACGTGCGACCCAAATTCCCGCCGCGGGCCAGAAACTGCGCTGGTGGCTCAACGCTAATGAACCCATCCAGGGAGGCAGCGGGAGGCGGCTTCGCAGCGCCCCCCTCCCCCCCCCCCCCCTGCAGACCCTTCGCCTCTGCTTTAAAAAGGGCAGCCGGCGAGCGCTTGGCGGCAAGCGACGCGGCGGCGCATTAGAGGAACGCTCGGCCCCGCCGGAATCACATCAATCAGAGGCTTGCCGAGCGCCAATTTTGAGGAAGACGCGCCGGAGGCAGGGGGAAAGGGAAAGAAAAGCGCCTCCAACGGCAGATGCATGAAGCGGCGCGCTGCGCACAGCTTTTGTCTCTCTCCGCTCGTGTCACAGCGACCGAAAGAAGAACTCGGAAAAGTGGGAAGTTTTATAACGCAGTAAACGGAGACGCCTTATAGATGCCAGAAACAATCAATCAGCGCACAAGCGAGTGGGACAGGTTAGCGGCGCTAACTGCGCGGTGTTCCTCCACATCTCGTTCGAGGCTTGTCCGTAACAGGCGATTGCGAAATATATATGAAGAAACTGAGGGGTCTGCATGCTTCGGAGAGTCGTGAGAAACTGAGTGAGAGCGGTCATGATTAGGTGGCCAAATTTGAGTTTATTCCAACAAACTGAAACCGTATAGTCATCAAACAAGCTCTTGCGCTAGAATTGCTCGTAAGAGCAATTCCAGTCAATACTGATACTGGCCATATTATTAGCGAAGGCGGCCGGCCAACTGCAAGAAGCCTTTACGAAAGCAAAGCTTTGTGAATACGTCCCCTGCTGCATATATACGGAGAACTTATAGCGAAGCTGCTTCTTAATAAAAATTTGCAGAAGCAGGGAGGAAACAAACAAATATATTGCAAGTTATATACAGAATGAAACACGTGCAAACACACACAAGCACTGACAGAAAGAAATAATATGTAGTGAATACAATAAGACCACCCACTAAGACTGTTTGTTAGAGAACATGCCAGCCAGCTAGTCGTGATATTGGACATATTAGCGAAGGCGCCCTGCCGATGGCAAACAGTGCTTATACTAACAAGAGGTTTGTGCATTCCGCCTCCAGGATCCGTATTCATGCAGGAACCTTCTCCTATGGATAAGCGTCTCCTCATTGGCCAGCGTTCGGGCGCTCGCTACTCGTGAGAGCGATCGGCCTGACAGCCAGGGGACGTATTCTGCGACGATCACTTTGGGGCGATAGTGTCGCCGTCAGGCGCGCGCTGATTGGCTGGTTAAACACCACGTCACGCGAAGGCGATAGTACCGCCGAAGTGATCGCCGCAGAATACGTCCCCAAACGACCGCTCCGGCGACGGTTGATTACAGATAGCATTTACGTAACACATGCTTCGTGAATATGGAAAAATACCCAAGTTGAAACGTCCTTATTGTCTACCAATTCCGCATATTTGGTTACTATAGGAGTACCAATTTTCAAACTAGCATTCAAACTTAAGCGATACATGAGCTATAGCCACAGATAAAACATAAAAAAGCCATAATTAAACAAATATCTTCCTCATTTTCACGAAGTCTGCAAGTCAAAACCGACAAAGTGGCCATCAGAATGTACAAAACTACGTTACGTCATTCGAATATTCACTCAGTTTTCCGGACGATATATCAATCAATCAATCAATCAATCAATCAATCAATCAATCAATCAATCAATCAATCAATCAATCAATCAATCAATCAATCAAATAATTTTGTTTCCAACATAATAGTTGGGGGCCACCCCAGGCGAAAAGCGGCTAAATGCAGCTTGAAAGGTGCCTGGGGGCCCGTACACAAGGCAGCATACACAAAAAATTTATACATAACATGGAACACACACACACACACACACACACACACACACACACACACATATATATATATATATATATATATATATATATATATATATAGCATACATAACTAACAAGCAGGTTTAGACTGGTATAGAAAAATTAATTACATAAAATGTTCATAAAACAACCGATACATTCATTTAAAGTGGGTCGTGTTACTAGAAGTAACAAACTTAATAATGGTCCCACATAGTTACAGCCGTAACTATGTTACAGCCGTAACTTTGTTGAGTAGCCGTAAAGGCTACTGAACAATAGGTCATATTCACACTATCAATCAGGTGATAGAGAAATGTGCGGAATATAACCAACCCTTCCTTATATATAGCTTTCATTGACTATGAGAAAGCATTTGATTCTGTCGAAACCTCAGCAGTCATGGAGGCATTACGGAATCAGGGTGTAGACGAGCCGTATGTAAAAATACTGAAAGATATCTATAGTGGCTCCACAGCCACCATAGTCCTCCATAAAGAAAGCAACAAAATCCCAATAAAGAAAGGCGTCAGGCAGGGAGATACGATCTCTCCAATGCTATTCACAGCGTATTTACAGGAGGTATTCAGAGACATGGATTGGGAAGAAATGGGGATAAAAGTTAATGGAGAATACCTTAGTAACTTGCGATTCGCTGATGATATTGCCTTGCTTAGTAACTCAGGGGACCAACTGCAATGCATGCTCACTGACCTGGAGAGGCAAAGCAGAAGAGTGGGTCTAAAGATTAATCTACAGAAAACTAAAGTAATGTTTAACAATCTCGGAAGAGAACAGCAATTTACAATAGGCAGCGAGGCACTGGAAGTCGTAAGGGAATACATCTACTTAGGGCAGGTAGTCACTGCGGATCCGGATCATGAGACAGAAATAATCAGAAGAATAAGAATGGGCTGGGCTGCGTTTGGCCGGCATTCTCATATCATGAACAGCAGGTTGCCATTATCCCTCAAGAGAAAAGTGTATAATAGCTGTGTCTTACCAGTACTCACCTACGGGGCAGAAACCTGGAGGCTTACGAAAAGGGTTCTACTCAAATTGAGGACGACGCAACGAGCTATGGAAAGAAGAATGATAGGTGTAACGTTAAGGGATAAGAAAAGAGCAGATTGGGTGAGGGAACAAACGCGAGTTAATGACATCTTAGTTGAAATAAAGAAAAAGAAATGGGCATGGGCAGGACATGTAATGAGGAGGGAAGATAATCGATGGTCATTAAGGGTTACGGACTGGATTCCAAGGGAAGGGAAGCGTAGCAGGGGGCGGCAGAAAGTTAGGTGGGCGGATGAGATTAAGAAGTTTGCAGGGACGGCATGGCCACAATTAGTACATGACCGGGGTTGTTGGAGAAATATGGGAGAGGCCTTTGCCCTGCAGTGGGCGTAACCAGGCTGATGATGATGATGATGATGATAGTTACAGCACAGTAGTAATTGGTAAAATACGACAACAAATAATTACAAAAACACACAAGGTACTCAGATATGTAATGTAATAAAAGAAGGAAACAAGGCAATCTAGTACAAGGAAATGAAACTGTCGGGGTAAGAAATGGATGGGAAAGCTCAGTACTGTTCTGAAATAAGGTCTCCGCGCAAGTGTTTTTTCTAAACATTGTGGAAGTCGATCCCGTTCTGCCGATGTTTGTTCAAAAGGTATGGGACATTGAAAGTCAGTGAGTGCTTTGCCATAAGATGTGCGCCATCGCGGCACCAGCCATCTCTCATTCCAGGACCGCCTATTTGTTTTTCCAGCCTGGTATGAATGTTGAAAAAATTTTAGCGTATTTGTTCGAAAAGAAAAGCGAAACCAGTAGGCGGTACTGATAAATTAGCGTGGCGTTTATGACTTGATAGCGGAGAAAGAATTCTCTGGTAGAATGGGCATGCGAAACGTTTGCAACGCATCGTATCGCTTTCTTCTGTAGCAAAACAATTGTACGCAGATTTGTCAGCGTAGTTGTTCCCCACACAAGTGTTCAGAAGTTTACGCGAGCGTGAAACACTGTGTTATATATTTGCGTTTTGACCTTGCTAGGAATGAAATGGTGGCACCGCGATAGCACTCCCGTAACTGAAAAAAGTGATTTAACAAGATAGTGATTAACAAGAAGTGATTAAGAAGATAGGGCTTCAACAGACGGATTTTAGCTTTCAATGCTCTACGAATTTTCCTGCTAAAAAGTGGATTGATAAATTCCTAGCGAACAGCAGTTAATGTAAATTTTTATTTTTGCCTATGCCACCCATGACCTGGTGATGCTTGTGTTGCTGTTTAGTCGTATAATAACTTTTTTCTCATTTTTCCCCTCTGATCTACGGACTTGCTCAATTAGTGTTTTGCTATTTTTTATAGACATTGGACAGTGTTTTGTATTTTCATTGCCCTTTTTTTGTATTTCTTAGAAATAATTTTGAGATATCTGACCCTATCTGCGGTCAAAGTTGCGATATTCCACATTTTAGTAAAGAAGCGTAGGCACGCAAAAACCATGCCGAGCTTATGGCATTTCCGGCAATGCGACGAGCTATAGGCAGCTAGGCAGTCGTTCAGTACAGTGTAGCTCGCCAACAATGTGCGCATACATCTCGTAATGTAAGGCCCTATACCTATAAACTCAAAGCACAGGCAGGGCGGGTATCGTCTCCTGCAACGTTCACTACAAGCTTATCACAAATGGTGATTCAGCACGCTTTGCCTGTTATGCACGACATTCGCACGGACAAATCGATTTCTTTCGAGCCCGCACAACGTTCACCGTCCAAGCGCGTGGCTGCCCGAGAGGCAATGGTCGCGTGATGCGACCGCAAAACAACACGGCTGCCATCCAGCTCTGCACGCAAGAGCAGCTCCACGCAGTAAAGTACTCTGCGCGCTCTCCGCGTCAACGCGGAGGAGCGGCCCTTTATATTAAAGCGCTCGTAAATATCGCAAGGTCAACGAACAGGAAAGACAGGAATGAGCGAAGTCTCCGAATCGGTTGGTTTAACGGAACGAGCTCGGACCAACGAAGGTACGCCAAGCAACGATATGCACACCCTCGCCCTGTGGTAACAGATGCGCGAGACCACACAGAAGAAGCGGCGAACGCAAATGAACTGCGTTGTGTCATAGCTTTCTCGCATACGAGCCGCCGGGAGCTTAGCGGAGTTGCCGCGACCAGCACATGCGAATCAAATGGCGCGAGAAATACCCTATTCCCACTGTTTGTCACACTAGAAACCGTACGTTGTGGAAAGCTAGAGCTCTCGCAGGCCAATCGTAGGACTAATGTAAGTACAACAAGATCAACCGCAAACCAAGGCATATCGGCCGGCAGCTAGGCCACAAGCAAGCAAGGGCCGTTCTTTGTCAAAGACAATGGCGGCCAGCGCTACTGATAAATAGCCAGATAAAAGGTCGCTGAGAGAAAGCTACGCAACGTGTTCGGCTGTATGCACGGCTACTCGGTGAAAGCGCACTGTGCTTCTTGATCGAGCGGCCGTGCTATATACGGTATAGTTGCAGCTGAAAAACGCAGGCCCCGACACGCCGCAGACATATATATTGTCACGGTAGGTAGCCGGTGCGCTCCGGCTGCGCGCAATAACGCATGTGCACCGCTACATGCTCAGGGCGTTGTTTAAAGCCGCACCCAGAACCGAATCACTATATGGGGCGAATTCTCACTAAAAACGCGCGGCTAGAACTGATGTCCGATAATCAGGGGGGAATTCTTCCGCCAAATCGGTCGTAGGTTATGAACGCTTCGCGCTTGGCCGCCGCGTGTATGCCACACCAATCGATACAGCTCATGACACGATATCATGGGGCGAATTGCGGACACGATTCTCGCGCGTAATAAGCTGCATAAATGCGCATTTTGCGCCCTTAACTCTCAAAACTACTGCATTCGTATATATATATATATATATATATATATATATATATATATATATATATATATATATATATATATATATATATATATATATATCCGCGGCGATGGCCAATCTCAGGCAGCAGGTATACGTATACATGAGAAATTTTGTGAAAAGGGATCAATAGCTCTTGCTTCTACCAGGCTGTGCAGCTTTAGTGAGGCTGCACAAATAGAAAAGTCGCGATTAAACATCGAGTGCAATTTGATAAATAAACCTATACTGCGCAATTAAGTGCGCACGTGCTCCTTTCTGAAGTCATAGCTAACAGCACTTACAAAAAAGCACACGGCAATTGATATGGAAATCAAGACATCGTGCCGATGTTATTTTAATAGGACGACTTAGCCACTTAACTTGGTGGTGGTGGTGGTGGTGGTGGTGGTGATGTTGAAGCAGGCGGGGTTAGCCTGGCATACATAGCCGGCAATTGTTCCGCCTGATCCTCCTTTGAGTTGAGATCAGTGGTGTGTCACCAGGTGTCGATGAGCCCCGTGTCTCGCAGGAAGGCTATCAGAAGTCGTTGCGCTCTCTTCCTCAATGCCGCGGGCCCTCCGGGGAAAACAACATCTTCAAAGGTCCCGTGCGTGAGACCGCTTTTTTGTAGGTTGTCGACCATTACTTTTCGTTCTGTGCCAAACTGAGGGCATAGCCAAATGAAATGCTCGATGTCGCCAATGTCACCACAGAAAACACAGAGTGGGGAAGCGCGAAGCCCAGTCTTGAATAACCAAGCTGGGGTGTACGCGGAGTCGGTCCTGATGCGGTATAAAAGAGTTGCTTGTTCACGTGTAAACCCATGGGTCACACAGGATTCGTGCGGATTCTTGAACATCTCTCTAAAGTGAAGGCGGATTGCACCCTTAGGGTTTCGAAAAGCTTTTGGAGCTTTCACCTTTGGGACACATGTCAGCGCTAGGCGTGCAAGAGCGTCAGCTTCCTCGTTCCCATCAATTCCTACGTGTGATGGAATCCACTGAAACCTTATGTTAAATCCTTTGCTCGTTAGGTCGTCGATCAGTGCCAGAGATTGCCTTGTAAATTTCTCTAGAGGTAGGCCCCGATGTAATCTCTGTAACGCTGACTTGGAATCCGTCAGCACCACGACATCTCGTGCAGAAAAGGCCCGTAGTTTCCGCAAAGCCGCGGTGATTGCGGCACTTTCGACTGTTGTAGAGGAAACTACGCGATCCAGTCGGCCAGACCATGACACATCAAGGGATGGTATGCAGAATGCCGCTGCACAGCTATCTGTTTGTGCGCACACCGAACCGTCTGTGAACACTTGTAGATGGCTTTGAAACACAGTGCTCAAGTGGTCCAGCACAATGAACTTGGCTTCGGCAGTTGAAATGGTGCGTTTCGTCGGTAGGTGGGGTACATTGAGGCTGCAGGTAACGTCCGGAAAAGACCATGGCGGGTCAAGGCGACTTCGTTTAGGCCATTCCAATCCTAAAAATCAGAAGGCGTTCAGCGCCGCATGGAAATGTGAGCGAGTTCTTGCTCTTAGCCGCCGGAGAAGCGCCGTGCCTGCGCGTGACTCGCCCAGCCTTAATAGCTGCGTCAGCAAGGCCTGAGATGCCAAGAGGCGGAGTGGAAGAGACTCTGCCTCATTAGTGACTTTTTTGTTTGAAGCCGCCGTTGGAACTCCCATCGCCAAGCGAAGTCCCTTTCTGTGCACTGCCTCCAAGCGCTCGAATTGACTCGATGACGGTGATATCAGAGGGAGCTGATAGAGAATGCGGCTTGTTATCAGTGCAGCGTTCAGTTTAAGCATGGATATAGGATTGTTACCCCAACGTATACCTGCCAATCGACGAAGTGCGTTGATTCTTTGCACTGATGCAGCCACAACACTTTCGACCGCACCACGCCATAGCAGCCTGTTGTCGATGGTGACGCCCAGGAAACGAACATGAGTTGCACGAAGAATTGAATGCCCTCTGATATTCAGCGTCAGACGTGTTGACTTGCGTCTCACTCCCGGGAAAAGCATGAAGGCCGATTTTTCTGCTGATAAAGATAGGCCAAGCGTCGATAAGTGGCGATCGATAGTGGAGATTGCGGCCTGGGCTATTCGGGCCAAACGTTTGTGCTGGTACCCCGAGATCCAAATGCAGATGTCATCTGCGTAGATGGACATTTTAACTGCCGTCCGACCTACTTTCAGGGCATTTGGAAGGCTGGCGATGGCAACGTTAAAAAGCAAGGGGGATAGGACGCTTCCTTGTGGGACGCCAAGGGAAATTCGTCGCTTGTCACTCATTACACTTCCGAGCTTAACTTGGACACATCGATCACTGAGAAATTCATGGACGAATCGAAGAGCATTTCCCGAGACGCCCATGGCTCGGAGTCCGTTGATGATGCCTGTATGAAGCACACAGTCGTATGCCTTGGCAACGTCCATAAAGATGGCGAGTGTGGAAAGGCCGTCTGCGCGATGGTGCTCGATATGGCTCAGTAGATCCAAGACACTGTCCTGGGCACTCAACCGTGGGCGAAATCCAGTCATACATGACGGCAGTCTATTTCCTTGCTCGAGATACCATGTTAACCTCGTACATATTAGTCTTTCCTTCAACTTTGATGCGCATGATGTTAGCGATACTGGCCGGTATGAGGTGAGGTTTGCAGGATCCTTTCCAGACTTGAACACTGGCACCACCCATGCTGTCTTCCATGCTTCTGGGATCTCTCCTGTGCTCCAGACGTGATTAAATATGTCCAGAAGTGCTTGTTTTCGTTCATATGGCAGATTTGTCAGCATCTGATTGCTGATCGAATCGGGACCCACAGCACAGCGTCTTCTTAATTTGCTAAGCGCCAAATCCAACTCACGAAAGGTGAACGGCGTATCCATGGTATGTGATGCTTCAGACAACAGAGGGTTCGATACTCCTGCTGATCTGCCAGATGTGTATACGTCTGCAAAATCTTCTGCAAGGGTTTGCAAATCTTTTCCTTGCTTTAAAGCCAGTGCTTCGAATGGCCTGTGCAGGCGAATCTTTCCGGATAGGCTATTCATTACTCCCCATATCCTTGTCATGGGAGTAAACGCCGATAAACTCTCACAGAAAGCAGCCCATTGAACTCGTCTTAACCTTTTTGTGTGACGACGGATGACAGCGTTTATCCTGTTGAATTCAGTTTTCGCAGATGGATTGCCCGTTTTTCTCATTAGTTTCCGCTCCGCTCTCCTACGCGCTGCGCAGAGGTTCTTTAGTTTCAAATCAGGAGTAGGGAAATGATCTGGCAGTTTCAACATTGAGGTAGCCACTCTTTTGCTCCGCAGCATATCTGCGAACAGCTCACCAGGGGATTCGTCCAACGCTTCTCTGTATGTGTCCCAGTGGGTCACAGCACAGAATTGTCGTCCAGCAGTGTGAAATCCGGTGATGTTCGTGAAGGTCGGAAAGTGGTCACTGCCCATCCTGTCTGGGGCCGTTGTTGACGATACGACAAGGTCTGGAGAATGGATAACGAGGTCTATGGCACTCCATGAATCTGGTGGCCTGAAGAAAGTCGGTTTGCCATCGTTCGCGATACATAAGTCAGCAGCATCCGCGGCTGTGACAAGTTCCTTGCCTCGGGAATCTGCAGTCTTATCTCCCCAAAGCGAATGATGTGCGTTAAAGTCGCCACAGATTATTATAGGAGAGGGGCAACGAATGCAAAGGTCCTTTATGAACGCCTCCATGGAGACCTTCCTGCGCGGACTTATGTACACCGACACCACACTGAGTTTTCGTTTTCCTAGGCACACTTGCACAGCGGCGACTTCCAAGAAGGTAGAACAAAGGTCTTGCACTGGTAAGGCGACGTGAGGTATTTCTCGCCTGATGTATATCATCGCACTTCCATTTGCAAATGATGGTATACTCGGATTTCCATGTCTGATGTATCCTGGGATCGTCCTTCCATTTGGGAGACCGGCCTCCGAGAGGGCTAGAATTGGTATAGGTATGTCTCGAAGGAAAAGGCTGAGTTCAGAAAGACGCTGTAGAATACCGGCGCAGTTCCATTGCATAATTAAGGGCACTTTTGGACGACGGAATGGACCAAGTGGGCGAGACATTGCCATTATGCTACTGAGTGTATGTGGAAGTAGAGCAGAGTATTACTGACTCAAGAGCCAGCACTGCTTCCAGCATATCCTTCGTCGAACTAGCAGGCATCTTCGCAACGTGGGAACGTAGTGCCGTGAACAAAGCGCGTATCACATGCTGGCAGTTTTCCTGCTGACTGTTGCCAAGTGGTACTTGAGGTCGGTTTACTGCGGCCGCATAGGTGCGTTTTTCGGGCTCTTTTCGAACAGGTTTCTCAGCCGCTGAGACCGTTTGCGTTGGCTCAGTAACTTCATTTATCGGTGTGAGACGCGGGAAGTGGGATGCGTATTCTGTTTCCAAACCAGTCAGTTGTGGCGCTCTGGATGTCTTCTTCGTGTTCGATGGTGCGCTTGCACTCTTTGGACCCAGAACAAACAACTTATTTCTTCGCTG